>NC_056592.1:2542504-2591289 GCF_018340385.1 Cyprinus carpio
TTGTCCTTGTAGGTATGGCTTTCCCGACAAAAGGCTAGTAATGCTCAGGGGTTTAACACAGTCCTCAGCCCATACGAGTGTTAAAAATGCTTTGCTTTTCAGATGCCTTGGAACAAAAAAAAAAAAGACAAAAGAGCAAACGAGCAAGCGAAGAAACTGATTTTTATAAGATAACAAAAGACTAAAGATCATTACCTACTCATGTTTACACTGGTCTTAAATGTTTTGGTTGACTTATTCATAGATTAAAAATTGATATTTTCAGGATATATGTAAATACTGAATAATTAAGCCTTATACATTCCTCTGTTTTACAAAAGTAATCTATATTTTGTTTATGCTTGTAATATTTGTATTACTTATTTGTGCTGAAACGGATCTTAGATATTTAGAGAGTAAACTCAGTTATTGCTAATATAACATCTTGTGACAATCTTTCTCCCAGATACCTATAGTGAATTCAATTATCTGAAGGCATCTGGTGTGTTTGGGGATACAGGGAAGGTATAGTAATTGTAATTTAGCTCAGTGAAAGAGGTTGATAGAAATGCGGAAATTGAGAAATGGGCACCAGCATGTGATGTGATTTCCTACTAATGGGCCCTGGAGAAAAGGTCAATTGTGCCTTGTAATTTGTCTTACAAGGCGTGTTTGTGAAACAATGTTGTGTGAAATGGAGTTGTAATTGTAAATTTGATGAATAAATCGTTAATTCGTGTTGTTATTGAGCAAGGTTGCGCTTTGAGCAGGTGCAGTGGGACTACTAAAGGTTACGACGGCAGGTATGCCGCGCGTCCATCCTACCAAAAAGGGTCGTGGACCGCAGAACGAGGTTAGTGTTATCTCCAGTGTTCCAACTTTGCTCTGTGTGTGTGTGGTGGGTTGTGTGTGTACTTGCTGAAGAATGCTGATTACACTGTATTTTCATTGCATCTCACTCAGTATAAAGAGAGGAAATGTTTTAGTCACTTCTAACCTGCCAAAAAAAAAAGCATCATTTGAGATTTCAGTGTTGCTGTTATCAGGTATAGTACATGCCCAGTCATACTGTGCAGGGATTGGTTTTACTCACTAAAACCTGCCAACCTAGAGATGCATTGAAACTGTAGGTGGTTATCAGCTTACCTTGTATTAAGTTTGAGAACGTTCTAGGGGGTCAATGAAAGCAAAGGTTAAAAAATAGAATACTGTTAAAAAAAGGAGGTTACACAGTAGGTTAAAACATCCTGTGATGACAACATTCCAAACTCTGAGATTTAAGGGTTGTTCATCTAGTGAGTTGCCAAGGACAGTATCCTAACTGCCATGGAACCTTATTAATGTACACTCTACATAACCAACAGAACGTAAATGGCGGCTCTGAGGGAGGGAACAAGAGAGACTAAACTAATTTTTCCAGTTTGAGGTTAGCATGTTGCTAAACTAATCAGCATGAAGATTCATCGAACACACAAATACTGGATAAAGTGTACTTTTTAAACATGCCCTCTATAGCCAGCTCAACAGGTTTTGGAACAGACTATTAGTACCATGATCTGGATAACTTTAGCACTTACAGGTGTTTTGTATATTGAGACAAACATGACCTGAAGCTTTAGTGGATGTGTACGTAGATGAAAAAACATCTAGTGTTATAGTGTTAGAACCCACTTTGGAGAACCTTTATGGAGCAAAATTGACTGTCCACTGTGCTCCATTACACTGATGACGTAATGATGGCCTTCAGGCTCATAGTCCAATGAAGGTATTAATGGAGCTCACCTGTCTGTTTGCTTCTGTTTATTTTTCCTTCATTCGTCATTCCTTTGATATCCTTTCTCTCAGTTTTAGAGTGTTTTCAGATATTTTTATGTTGCTTAAGTACATTAGTATAATCTACTTTCCCATTCTGATCCACTGAAACATTGTTTCGGCAGCCTTTCAAAGAAACAGTTTTGAGTTTTTACTTTCTGAGTAATGAACAACCTACAAGATTTAGGGTTAAGGGTTTTTTAAAAGTCTCATCTGATATAATAAAAAACAAACTTATTTATTGGTTCAAACCTTGTCCAGACCAGCATAAATAAAGTTTAGAGAAGATGGGTGCAATGCTGGTTTTCCCCCCCATTTATGATACAGATGTGTACTATAATCATATTGAGAAAATGCAATACTGTATTTATTTCAGGCCTGGGTATAAGCTGTTTCTAATTACAGAAGAACTTTCTGCAAATTCAGATTTTTCTTTCATAATTCATTCTTGAGTGCTTGTACTGTTTGCAATCTTTTTCTCATGTTACATATTTTATTTATACCTTTTTACTGCAGTTTTTATCTATAGATCAGTTAATAGTTGTCGTTTAGGTTAAAAGTAATGATTTGGCAAGGGTCATTGAGCATATTCAAGACAAAATCTTTCAAATGCCTTAACTGGAAATAAACTGGATCTAAGGGAATTACAGCACACAGCTTCTAAAAGTCTGCTGTAATGAAGCTGATTTTAAACTCATATTACAAATACATGGATGTGCCAAAACTGTACATATTTAATAACTATGACTCCTGAAAAAACTGAAAACGTGAGAATCTACTGATCATATAAAGTAATCTTAATTTCACACCATAAGACTTTAACATATTAATCATAAGTTTAATAGACCAATACAACTGACCAGTTTAATGCATAACAATTGTGAAATTGCACAAAAAGTCGAATCTATCTTGTCTGGCTTACTGACCACAGCCACAGAAAGAGTTCTGAGAGTTTTGTAAAAGATTCCTGAGCAAGGGAAATTCCCTTGAATGAAAGGCATTGAATGAAATAGTTCCAAGCACCCGGCTTGGGACAGTGTCACATTAGATAGACTAGACGGTTATGAAGGTTAGGACTTGTTTGAGAGTGTAAGTCATCATATACACTGCCCATTAAAAATAGTTACTTCTGCTCGGTTCATAATCAGAGCATTATAAAGAGATTTCATAGTGCTTATGATCACTTAAACTCCCCATTCAAGAAATTCCTCATCATAAAAATATGGCACAAGTAATTTTGCACTGAAGATTTAAATCACAGTCCAGCTCCTAGTCTGCGTTACTCAGACAGAGCAAAGTGGAAACAAGAAAAAAACGAAAACGGCAAAACCTCATGAGATGTTAGTATGTTTATCAAAGCAGGACGGTCACACACTGGCCACCTGTTAGCACAAGAACAACAGATGAACTGAAGAAATATTCCATTTTTGGTTTGTTTGTTTCTTGTTTGTTGTTTTGCAGTAAGCTTCTTTTTTCTCTCTCTCTCTCTCTCTCAAATGTATGGAAAAGAACATAGTTATTGTGTGTGATCTTTTTAAGATGAGTTTATGAAAGCAATATGTTTAACTATAAAGCAAGAACATTTATGAAATTCTATTGTATTTGTAAATGAATAGGGAATTTATACTAGTAAACATGTAAGAGAGAACCATATCATTGTTATTTTTTCCAGAAGGGGTACACTTTTGTTTTTAGGATGTTCGTACCTGATACAGTGTCTTATAAGTAATAGTCTTGAGAAAACAAGTAGATTTGTCTTTCTAATTGTTTTCTTGTGTTTCTAGTGTTTATTTTTAGCCCTACATTTCAGCCAATATGCTTTAGTATCATTCTGTTGGATTAGCATTCTGTATTTTTTGTAAATAGTCCAATTCTAAAGGCAATAAAATTTGAGTTAAAAAAAAACACAAACGTTTTTTACTGTCTAGAAATCTTTTGATTTAGCCTGTCATTCTTTGGTTTTACTTCTCTCGTCACATCTCTGTAACTACTCATGAATCCATATCATTATCACTAGCAGCTTTGTGGCTTGGTATTGAAGCAGCACTTGAATGCTTAATCTAGCAGTCAGAGGATCGTTCCTCAAAAATATTTGCATCTTTTAATCCAGGCTACATCTTGCTGTCAGTTTTTCCAAATACCCAAACTCTATTGACTGCTACTAACTATTAAGTGCTGTTTATTTTAATTTCATAAATGACTCTATAATTGATTTGCCTCTTTGCTTCTTTAACCATTTTCACCTGGGAGATGGGTTCTGGAGTGAAATCATGATGCTTCATGATTTTGCTGTGATAACGTAGACGTTGAGCAGTTTTCTCTTACAGTAGCTGTAATTAGTAATGTCATATTGTCATCCAACCGTCACTAGCTGAAACTAATCTCCTTCTCTATCTTTTTTTCTTTTGTGTCCTCTTTATGTCTTTTTTTTTTTTTCGTTCCTTCCGACCTCTGTCTGTCCATTTTTTTTTTCTCTAACAACCCCCCGCCACTGGCAACTAACCAATGACCCTCTGAACTCTTCACCCAATGATGACCTGACCATTGCCTGCCTGCTGACCAGTTCTCTGGCTCTCGTCCTTCGCTTCTATGTTTTGGCGGCCTGCTGGTGAGCCCAGAAGCAGCTTTTAATTCGCTTAACACAGCCAAGAAGCCCGTGATGGCCCCAACGCCACCACCTGCAGAACAGAAAGTGTCACCCCTTCTCAAACTGAGGACCTCCTTGGTCAGGTGACCTGGGCTTCCCAGCCTGCACTGAAGTGTCATAAAGCAATAATGCTAAAATCCTACTTTTAGCCTTTTACATGCACACACTAAATAAACACAATTCTTTATGGTTTTCTAAAAATTAAGCATAATGTTCTATATAAACTCTCCAAGTTTGTGCACTGCAGTTCTCGTACCATCCTGAAGAGTTAAAAAAAAAAAAAATCAGCAGTTTATTTTAAAACTGATTTATAGGTCCAAATGTCCAGAAGGGATGTAAAAGCCATGCTTGCCTACCAGCATTTTCTTCAGAGAGCTGTTGAAAAGCATCCGGACACATGAGCAAGTGTACAAACACTGATCGTCAGTTAATACCTTTTTGATACGAGGGTGCTGCACAGGAAATGAATATATATATATATATTTTTAGGTGATCCTTTTTGTATTAAAAAACAAAGCAGTATTGTCAAAATGTGATGAACAAACAATGTTTATTTCCTTACGACAAATTTTAGAGACCAAAAACTGGTTGTTTTTTTTTTTTTTTTAATAAAAAAACCAAGTGCCTTATTTTACACACTTTCATTAATTATGAACAAGTATGAATGTGTTATATGCCAACATATCAGCTATTTCTTGTTACATTCCTCTCTATTCATGAAAAACAAGAGGTGCACAGAACAAAGTTGCGGGCGTTACACTCAAAAAACTAAATTTTTTAAATGTGCATTTTTATAATTTTTCTTACAAATAATAATGATTTTTACCCTGTGTCACACTACATTAGTTAATGTCTTGAGCCATTTATGCTCACAGTCCATTTGGTATTTGATAATGTACAGTATGTGTACGAGCTCCCTAATATGTTTTATAGATCCATCACTACATTCTGTTACACAGCAATAAAGCCCCATCCATATAAAACTTACTTGTCACTATTCCCATATTTTTCACACTCTGCTTATATCTCAAAGAGCATTTATTCAGTTCGTCAGGATGAATATTATAAAGGTTTGGGGTTAATTAGTACAGAAACTCATTTTATTCCTTTTGAGGAACTGAAAGTGTGCTAGAGGAGCATGTTTGTAGGAGAACATATCACATTATCCATACCTCGCTATGCAAATGATTTTCAGTTTTATTAAAATGACTGAATAAATTTCCTTCAGTTGGTCTTCCAGTTAAAATGGCAGACCATTTCAGTGCTGAAGAACAACAAAACTAAAAGCATATTAACAAATTATAAGTACATTTTATTATTTGGTTACCATAACTGGATGTTGAGAAAGATACATCTCTCCTTTTCTAATAACATTGGTTGTATTCATGCAGAGCAAATGCAATACTTTTTAGACGTTTGAGGTTGTCATGCAGTTGCATGTAATTTTATGTTTTATTATTAACCTGGAAATTGCTAAAGGAAAAATCCTGCAAACACATTTAATGAATAGAAAATGTTTTTACAAGGATCTCTCACCCTGTCAGATCTAGGAACTGCGAGTTGTTTGTTAATGTGTGTTTGGTTTTTTTTGGTTTAGTGTTTTGCTTTCCATGCAGTATTACTATAGACTGTGTCAATATGTGTGTGAGCGTGTGTTTTATGGGTGATTGTGTGAGTGAGTGTTTATGTATTGTATATGCCAATGAACTGCAACTCTCCATTTAAGCTTATTTTTGTTGTCAGTTTGTTTTTCGTTTTTTTGCAAACCCAAGCAGCTCCCTGCATTGGAAAATATACAGTCCTATTTATAACCATTGTAACATTTTATAATGTATTTTTCTGTCATATTTTGTATGTGGGAAATAACATTAAATCACATTTCCATATATGCACAGTATGCCTTATTACAAAAAAAGTAATTATGAGAGACATATTTTTCCCATGATGATATAATTCCATAGGTGATGGAAAATGAAAAACTTATTCAATTAACAATATTGTTATTAACAATTTGGTTCTGGACTCACTCTGAGCAAGTTTTACTACTTGCTGGGGTGTTTGGTTTGTCATTGTTGCTTTGCCTCTGTGCCTTCTTATGTAAATTGTAAGCTATTAACCATTTCTAGTTACATAATTTGATTAATCATTTCTTGCCGATTGTACTAACATTTGATGATTTCTATTCATTAACCCCGTCAATAATTTCTTTTGTCTGCTTTGAATCTATAGAACAGGATTTGTGTGAAATTAAGCAAAAGAGTGTTTTACTGACTGAAATATGCTGGACTAAACTCTGTACTGAGAAGCAATAGCAAAATATTAAAATCATAGTTTAAAAAAAAGAAACTAACTTGGTCGCTCTTTCTGTTGTGCTTTTTACATGTGCCAGAACACTCTGCCTACTAATCTGATTCAGGTCTGCTGTTGATAATGGAGAAGATCTGGGTCCAAACTTTTCCGTACTGTTTAATTGATCGTACTCAACAAAAGCTGCATTTAACACAAAAGCAACAAGATGATAATGGGGTGGAAAAAAAAAAGCTGAAGGAGAAGTAAACTCTATATAAATGGTACGGTTGTTCGAGTTGGACGAACACCCACCTCTATTTCACACAGTCTTATTATTCTTTCTCAACTTCTCTGTGTGCTTGTTTTTGTATCGTAGCCATCTGTTGAGCTGTTTTGGAAAGTTCTGTGAGTCAACAAGAAAAGAGTAACCACACATTACACCGGTAATTGTCTTTCAAAGGAGTCCATTGAAACCAATGCAAGTGAAACTTTCTAGATTCTCTGATATGTGTAAGAAAACAAAAGAAGCAAACATTGTCTTTTGTAAAATAACTGAAGGTCAGTCCAATGATGCCCACTAACTGGAATATGTTTCAGCTATGCACATCAGCACTGCCTAACTAGTAGTGAACATCAGGCTTATAAAATGTAAGGTTCAAATAACTTCCTCCTTTGAGCATTGAATATCCTCAGAGAAATCAAGATAGCAATTTCTGTTTGTCAGTGGTGCAGCGTTGAGAGGAACTGGAGTCGTGAAGGAAACCGATAACTGAATAACCTTCTGAAAACGGTTTTCCAGTTTTCGAAATGTTCACACATTGTTTTAATGAGTTGCTGTTGTGTGTAATGGTCTGTGTTTAGCTGATAAAGCTAATCAGGCTCTTTTAGTTCCCATAAGACCTCATCACTGCACCCAAGAGCCCTAGTTACTTTTGTTTCTTTTTCAGTTTATAGCAAAGTCGCCAACCATAGCCTGCATTAAACAAATCTGGTCATATCCAAAAGAACAGCAACAGAACTGAATCTGTGACCGTCACAGTCTGTGACAACAAAGATTGTGTTTTAAAGGAATAGTTCATGCAATATGAATATAATATTATGGATTCACCCCCCCCCCCCCCCCCCATTTTACTACTTCACTACTAGTTAATTTTACACTTAACTACCGTGGCTCCAGCCGTTAAACTCCAAAAATGAATAAACACTCATAAAAATGGTTCGTATAACTACAGCACCATATTCTATAGCTTTTGTGTGAGGAACTGACCAAAATTCATTAACTTTTTAAGTGAGTGAATGAATCAGTAAACAAATCGCTCGGTCTGATTCGTACTTCATACATCACTACACTGTTGACAAATTAAGACAATGGTCAGTTTTTGTACATGAAATTTCACTAATATGACTACACCTTAAGAAACCCCCTGGAAAAAAAATAGCATGTTAGTCTGTTCATCAAACAAAGCGATATATAGACTTAATATAAAGCATGAGTCATATAACCTACTTTTAATAGTGTTTTTGTAATTTTTGGAGCTTAAAAATGTGGTCACTTTGAGATGTAAACCAGAAAAAGTAGCATAAGTTTGGGACAACATTAAGGTGAGTAAATAGCCCTAATGACTAAATGATTCATTTTAGGGTATACTGTTCTTTTTATAGCACACACACACAAAAGGAAAAAACTGACAGACACTCAGAGGGAGAAAGTGAAATGGATGGAAAAGGAGAGGGAGTGATTAATTCGCTCCCACATAAAGCAAACTGTTCATTAAACACCACGCGTTTTGTGTTAAATGGTTCCTGCCTGTCCCAAATTACTAGCTGCTATGTTAAGTAATCACTCCTTCTTTCCTTACCCCCCTCCCCCCATCCGTTCACTATCTCTAACCTGCAATTAAAACCTCAATTTCCTGTCTTGTCAATTTTCTGATGCCCCCTCCTACCTCTTTAACTCTACAGTATTGCGTACCTTATCAAAAACACATGCACATGCAGGGACTATCCAAAGTAATGGAGTGTAATGCAGCAGCAAGTTTAATGAGTGGAATGGATAGCAGTTTTAGCTGAGGGCCAAAGAGGAAAGAGGAACTGGGTAAGTCCCTGTAAGGAGAGAGAGACACAGTATCCTCTGTTGACTTGCACTCTTGACTTCCCCCTCAGAGGCTGCAATGACCTTTACAACCTTTATGCCCACAAACAAACTCAGAACCCTCTGTCCCAACTTACCAAATGCAAATAGAACCCTTTGCTTCCCTCCTTCCTTCCTTCCTTCCTTGTCAATCTACTGATCTTACTGGATGCTGATGGCAAGCTAAAGCCAGACAGTTTAAGGAAGAGGCGACAGACCCCTTGTTGAAAAAATGAATAGAGAAAAAAATCACAATGCTACTCAATATGGCGCTGCAGGAAAAACAGTAAGGATTTCAGTTAAGGGTGGTGTGATATTAGCCAATATTTTGCTAGCTTCAACCACACACCCTCTCTAAAACACTCCACACTCCTTCCCAGGAAACTTATAAGTAATATCTGTCAGACACTGTATTACATTATATATATATAAGTTTCAGTTTCATCTTGCTCTAGAATTCTAGAATCCATCATCTAGAATCAGTTCTAGCCTGATTTCAGCTAAAGTTGCTATGGTTTAAGGTTTTGTCAGTTTTAGTAGCTATTTGAAATATTAATATTAATTAATCATTAATGTTGTTGAAACAAAATGAGTCAGCAGGGGTCGTTGTCAAGATTGACACTCGTACAATCCCAGGAAGTCAATATTAAAATTATTTAAATGCTGTTTGGCAATAAATCAGACTGCAATAAGAATGATGTTGTCTACCAATTTTTTTTTATTATTATTATTTCTTTAATTTAATGTTTAATATCACACCCTTTCAAACATTTAGAATAGTAGTTCTTAACCAGGGGACTGGGGCCAACTAGGGGGCCTCTCTATACTTCCAAGGTGGCTGCAGGATTACTTAAAATTAGTAAACATTAATTCATTATTATTAATAATAAAAAATTAAGTATATATTTTATATAATATATTACAATCCAGATTTAAAATGAAAATGAATATACAATATAATGCAATCATTTATACCCTCAATACCTATTGTTTTTACAGAAGAACATGGAATCACAAAATGTCTTGTGGTTAATTAATTCATATATTAATCCACACAGTTTCTGTTAATAAAAATAATAATTTTATATTTTAATACATAAAATCTGTTTATATTAAATATATAAATTAATATATACAAATATTGTGCATAAATATTCTTTTTTTATCATTAACTTTGTTAATGATATTAACATTAGACTCACACCCATCCCATTTAGCTTTGCATGATTGTGTTTGAACATTTGAAATCCATGGTTTCATCAGCTTCCCTCAGTTCTGTTGAAGCAAGGGGAGTGTTAGCACAAGTGCTGGTCTTCTAGGAAATGAACCACACTTGATCTTAAACAATGACCACAAAGATAGTTCAGCATGAGGATATGGAGAGGGTGGGGAATGTCCTCCCAAAAGGGCTTGGACAGAACAAATCTCAAGGAACACTTCCTTCTGCTCTGTTAAAGAACCGTTTCCACAGACACATTCATCAATGTTTATGTAAGAGAGGAAGTCATCGCTGTTTACCTAGCTTGTGTAATTGTTTCTATTCATAGCTAAAGATCTTAGAAATATCAGATGTGGTGATGGTGGGGTGCATATAAAGGACACAGCAAATTAAACAGGATGACACAACAGATGTTACGCCAGAGCGGAGTCGCACAGTAGGGTGCTGCTTCGTTTCGGTTGCATCCAACAGGTTTTCCATGTGAAGATGTACAGGAACCGAGTTTACTTCAGAGACTCACATGGTGTAGGATGGTTCTCTGTCTTCTGTTGGTGTCCCCATTCCTCTTCATCTCATTCTGTGGGGTCCCCCCCGCCCACACACACACACACACACACACTCACTCAAGGCTGGACGCTGCCCAGACTGCTGGGAGAGGACAGCAGAACTTGGCAGGCCACAGTGGAGAACATTCACAGCCAAGCCAAAGTCCTAAAGCACTGCCAGAGAATAACGGGGAGCTTGAAATGACAAGAGCTAAGCCAAGGGACAACTATGGCTCTTGGATTTTACTTTGTATCTGGGATATTATAAGGCTTACGTAAATCTGTTGCGAG
This sequence comes from Cyprinus carpio, assembly GCF_018340385.1. Taxonomy (NCBI): domain Eukaryota; kingdom Metazoa; phylum Chordata; class Actinopteri; order Cypriniformes; family Cyprinidae; genus Cyprinus; species Cyprinus carpio. Next base: position 2,553,418 of record NC_056592.1, read on the forward strand.
TGTCAGCTGGGCTTTAACGAAACAAATCCACATTAAGGGGGAGCCGTTGAGTTTGGGTGGAAACCAAGTTTCCAGAGACTTTAAAACAGGTGATTCTGTTTAACTCTTGTTTGTATGAAGAAGCTAGCACCTTGAATCTTCAGTGTTTTCCAGGAGCCTGTCAAGTTACATTTCACCGTAACATGAAAGCATAACAAAGTAGAACACTGTTTACTCTTTGTGCCTTAAATAAATTTAGGATTAAGTTCAGAGAACTTCACTTCAAAGCGCCACTAGGTCACAAGCCAGTGATCCAGCCAATAATAGGTGACTTTATTTTTACATCTGCTGTATGAATCTCAAACAGCCAAATATTTTTTGTCCTTGCTGAATACAATTTCTCACTAATTTATGACGAGTACACACACACACACACACACACACATATGGATGATTTGTATCAATTTCGAACAGCAAGCAACATGAGCCATGCTTGCTGTTTACTCTTCATGAGAAAAAAAAAGCATGATGGCTTTAAAGTCTTCATCTGAAATGTTTCAGAGGACCCTTTTGAACCCTCACCCCCCTTGTCCTCCCCTCTCATCTCCTCAAAACTAGTTTAAGGAACAGAGGCTCTGTGCAGCTTTCATATCTCCATGGTAACACACCCCCTTTGGGGTCCTTTTGGAGTTTAATGTGTGTGCTCAACGTTGTTGTGTTTGAGTTTTGGCACAAAACTCTCAATATAAGGCTGACAACAATGCGTGATGATAAAACATAAGCATGATTAAAAGATATTCTGTGAGATGAATCCATTATGACATCACTGTCATTTCCCAGCGTTCCTCGGGGTGCCTGTCTCTATTCGGCTGCCTCTGGTTCTCTTCAGCACTGTGGGCTGTCTATAGGAGGCCTTCCACTGACTGTGAATGGTCTTTTTGTTGGGGAAACAGTGAGCCATTTCTGCTCCCACAGAAAGCCCTGGGTAATTTAGTGTGGATGCCAGGAAGTCTGAGCTCACAGAATGACAACAATGGCAAACGTTATTTCTCCACCTCAAGGGGTACAATAGAAAGAGACAGAAAAAAATTAGCTATGGTGATAGAATTCTGCTTCAGCATCCTCCCACATGGCGAATTCCTCTAAAATCTCCCGTGAGCCAGGAGGATCAGAACACAACCTTTATGGTGCTAAACAACCATTTGTGCTTTCAAGAATGCATCACGGGACATGCTTTATTGTGGCACACGATTCGGTGTGAGGTAGATCTTTTCCCCCACCCAAACTAACAAATCAGTTAAAAAGAAGAAGAAAAACCCTAACCAACTGTTTAAAAAAAAAATGTCAAAATAGTCCACCACAGACCTTAGGAAACTTGTCCTCGTCTGCCATCTAGTGGGAAAGCGTCATCACTGGTGTCAGAGATTCAGGGAATTTTTTTAACTTTATGTGAGCGTTTTCTTCTCCAATCATATCCAACATACAGTATAAATAATTCAAACTGAATCATTTAAATGAAATAAATTGTCAGTTTATACAATTATGGCTGTTACCCATAAAATTAACATCACATACCAAAGTAGCTGTATAAAATAAACAGGATATCATAAAACCAGAATAGGATATTAATTTATGTGTGTAAATATTAATTAATTAATATGTACATATATACATATACAAATATATGCTATATATATATATATATATATATGTGTGTGAGAGAGAGAGAATATATATATATATATGTGTGTGTGTGTGTGTGTGTGTGTGTGAGAGAGAGAGAGAGAGAGAGAGAGAGAGATTTTACGGCAGTGTTACGTCAGCGGCGTCATTTCACTTTACGGCAAGGCGGCATGTGGAGGTCAGATACGGAATCGCTCGGTCAGAGACTGAAAACTGTCTAATTATCAAACATCAACACTTGACAACTCAGCGCAGTGACATCTGTGTAAGATTATTAACAGACGGTATACAACACAACACTGTCGATAAAGCGAATCGTTTGGTGTCGTTAGCCGCCATCATTTTGACGCGGGCCGGTAGGAAGTAGTCTGGTCATCGAGACGGTTTTCTCTGTATTATCTCTGAAGACATGGATAATAACACACCGGCATCAGGAGGATTTAAAGGGGGACTCGGGAGCCTTTTCGGTGGAGGAACCCCTGAGTATTCAAATACTGAGCTGGCAGGAGTACCATGTAAGTGCTACAGTATGAGGCTAATGTTCACTCAGTGTAACACTATGGTCAGCTTAGTTACTTTGAGTATCTATCAATTTTTGATAACGTATAATGACAAGTTATCTCTCATTTTCAGTGACTGGTATGAGCCCTCTCTCACCCTACCTCAATGTTGACCCTCGTTACCTTGTACAGGTGAGTTTCTGTAAGTCCCTAGTTTAATTTCAGACCTATTTAAAGGTTTCCGTGGTAGAAATGAGTCAACACATGTTAGAGGCTTAATGGACTGAAATAAGGGGTAAGCTGTCACAATGAGAACTTGCTATAGGCTAATTAATGGCAAAAAAAAATAAATAAATGGTAAATTAATTATGAAACCCCAAACAATTAATTAAACAGAAAAAGGCAATGGTAACACACACACACACACAAAATCAGAACATTGTTTTGGCCACCAACTGTAATTAATAAATTGCATAATTTTATAATACCTGACCTTTTTTTTTTTTGTAAAATATCAGTTTTCCTGAGAATATAATTGTAACTTTTTATAAAAATCTGCCTTTATTAGTTCTCCCATGCCCTAATATATGCTAGCGTGATTATATTGTGTTGTTACAAAAAATATATATATTTTTATGATATTGGAATTATAATAATACAAAAACCCTTTACACCCTTTACATTTTAATTTTAGGACACAGATGAGTTTATCTTGCCAACCGGGGCAAATAAAACCCGTGGTCGCTTTGAGCTGGCCTTCTTCACCATCGGGGGATGCTGTATAACAGGTGAGGCATGTCTCTTTGCAGTCTTTGATCAGTCATTTTCTTTAATCATCACCCGTTTTAACGGTTGTTTTTTTTTTTTAAAGGCACTGCTTTTGGGACACTTAATGGTCTCCGTATGGGCCTGACAGAAACTAGAGGCATGCCGTGGTCAAAACCCAGAAACGTACAGTAAGTGTCTGCTCCTTTGTAAACTTTGATTAGAAATGATTTAAGTTACCGAATAGAAAATTCAGTTAGGATCTTTTCTAATATCAGTCACTGGTATAATGTTGATGTGATGCAGCTTATTTCTGACAAGTTTGACACACCATAATTTCAGCAACTAAAAATATTCATCTGAAATCACTGACTGTGCACTTTTTGTTAGTTAGTGTCACTTTTGGTGTTTCCATAAAAAAAAATTGGTGCATCAATATGTATTTTAAGTTATATTGACTAAAACTGTTTATCAATTGTTTATTACCCATAATTCTATTGTAATACTAACCTTTGTTATGTTCTGTCAGAATTTTGAACATGGTCACAAGACATGGTGCATCATGGGCGAACACACTAGGATCTGTGGGTAAGAAATGCATTGAATTCAAACAGCTTGTGTAAAAGAATATCACAATCTCTTGTGTAATTAATTGAAGAGACTCGTGCATAATAAAATGTTGGATACTCTTTCTCAACAGCTCTTTTGTATAGTGTGTTTGGTGTGGCCTTTGAGAAGGCCAGGGGCGCAGAGGATGATCTCAACACAGTAGCAGCAGGAACGTTAACAGGGATGCTTTTTAAATCCACAGGTGAGGAAAAGTGACATTGACTTAAGTGCTAAATATCATGGCTATCACTTATTTAATCTAATCGATGTAATATTTATTGAATTTATTTATATGAATTCATATTTATTTTGTTCAGCTGGACTCAAAGGAGCTGCCAGAGGAGGTCTCATTGGTTTAGCCATGTCAGGGCTGTATGCTCTTTACAACAACTGGGATCACCTGAAGGGGACATCGCCTTCACATTACTGAGGATGACTGAGAGCTCAAACCATGGACTTATTTTGACTCTGAGCCAGTTCTTTTTATGACCGCCTTTTGGAATTGCATCCATTTCTTCTTTATGAAACCCATGGACCATCACACGTGCACAGACTTCTTCAGAGTTACATTAAATTTAATATTTAAATGGAAGAGCCAGACTGCCTCCAGGTGTGTTGACTGGTAACATCTCAGTCTTTCCTGTACATGTCTTTGTTGGTGTAAGTTACAGGAACTCTTTATCCTTTAATCATGAGGTTTTATCAGTTCTCGTTTTGGATTGATGAATTTTGTCAGTGCTGACTAAAACCAAACCATCAATAATAAAATACAAGTTTCCACTGTTTGAGACTCTTCATGTGCTTTTTGTAGGGATTTAAAAATAACTGAGTTGTGTAATACAAAATTTGTGTTTGCCGGGCATGAATGGTCAGTCTTTCGTACTGGGAGTTAGATGATTAAGCACTCCACCATCCTGCATTCACGTAGCTCTAAATAAAATATAAACAACTTAAAATAGAATAATTTAACCATGTTCAGATTCCAAGACATTTAAAAAAGTTTGCAAATAAAGTTTTTATCAATTATTTATTTGTAAGCAGATCAACCTTGATTTCAACAGTCAATGAGTACAGATAAATGATAATTATAATATTCCAGAAAGAATGTCCATGGCCACATGTTATGATATGGATAAATTCCTTAGAGCGGCTAAAAGTGTAAAATATAAAAGATAAATTTCCATCCTGTGTGGAAATTACCTGCACTGTTCAGTGAAAACCACTGCAGTTAGACTGTTCTTAAGGGAGAAAGTTTGACAGGTGAAATTTCCTATCATAACTTGACGCTAGCCATTAAAGCACTACCCTAACCTGGTAGCTGGTGTTTGTGATGCTGTACACTAGCTCCCAGCACACAGACCACAAATGGATGAGTAGTTTCATGGGCCAGACTCAGAACTGGAACTTGGCACTATATCTGTTGCTATTGCGTATCTTCCTTTGCCTACAAATGTGGGCAAAGAATTCTTTGAGGTTGGAAATTATTGCAAGAAGAAGTCCCTGATGCGTGTGGCCTCTATCCATGGGATGTAGGCTGTGGTGTGATTGAAGACACTGGGCTTGTTCTCCACTGTGCATCCGATAGGACCAAAGCTCACAATGCCGTAGACCTCCCAGCGGTCACGTCCCACCTGGCACAGCAGAGGGCCACCAGAGTCACCCTATAGGAAGAAAAAGAGCTAAAGATGGGGCACTTTGATGAATTTTGCCTGAAAACTGTTTTCTCACCTGACATGCGGCTGGGGTCCCCTCTGTATCTCAGAACCCTGCACAAATCATGGAGTCTCTCACATGGTCACCCCAGAACTTCTTCTGTCGACAGGTCTTATAGTCAATGATTGGGAGCTGAGCTTGGTTCAGCGCCTCAGCAAGTGACACATTTTCTTTCCCACCTAAGATTTACAGAGGAAGAAGAGATGTAAAAGCCATATTCTGGATAAGTGGATCACCTCCCTTTGTAAATTCAATGAAATCAACAAAATGTTAAACTACTTTGTTTTTGCCTCAGGGACGTAAAATCTAGGTTCCATTGTAAAAACTACAGTGGGGTACGAGTTACTATATGCTCTTTACATTTTATCTATAAGCTGATTTCATAAATAATCCAGCCATCATATTTCAAGATCCAACTTTCACAAAAGGTTCTAATTTTAAAACATGAAGGTCAAAGGCGTATAATGCAGTTTTTACCTCTTGTGTCTCCCCAGCCAGACACCCAACAGTAGTGCCCTGGTTTAAGGTTGATCTGCTTGCGCGGCAGGCAGGCATAGTGGATGAAGTTACTGGACTGAATGTCTGTGGCAGCTTTAACCAATGCAATGTCATAGTCCAGCTCACTGTGGGCTGGATAACGGAAGTGCTCATGCCTCTAGATCCTCTTCACTAGGAAAATACGCTCAGCGGACTCTGCTCTTTTCAGTTGATGCTTACCCAAAACAATACGCCAGCTATTAGCATCCTCTGCTTTTCCCCTGGGCAGTGAAGAGCACAAAAATAGGAACTTAACATACATTGTGATCAGCTGATTAGGACTAGGCACAGCCGTCGTCAGGAGAAAACAACCAGGAACGTTGTCCTGCATAAATTCAAGCAAGTTCTGCCTCTACTGATGATAAATGGATGATTTGCCTTACTTGAGCAGCAGTAAGAACCCAGTTCTTATGGATCAGAGTCCCTCCACACACATGAACATAATATTTACTGCCTCTAGGCCGAACCTATAAAAATAGATACAGGCTTAAGTGACTTCTTCTTTTGTTGTACCTTGAGTAATGCTGTGTCATTTCAAGTGGAATTTACCTGCAGTGAGACCTGCCACGGCCAGGAGTGGGGTCTTGCATCATTGCCTGACACGATACGCTCCACAGTGTTCGGTTTGAAATGAGCCACAGTCCTTCGGCCAGTCTAAGGACAGAACAACACTTACGTCAATGTCAGTTAAAATCCCATGAAGACAAGCAAACACACAGGGTTTGTGAGGAAGCAAATGAAAGGTGTTGTACCAGAGGAGGAAAGAAGGAAAGGAAATCCATATTTGGATCTTTGAGAAGGACATAGAAATAAGTGTAAATTCAGTTTTTCAACACTTGTAATGCACTTGAAAGATGTCAATGGTCAGCTTTCATTTAGTTTCTCACGGAGGTGGAGGACTTTGTGCTGTTGAAGGCAACTAGGGTTGAATGCATGAGAGGAGGCTCTGTCCAACGCCAGACCAAGCAGCATTAGAAACAGCCGACAAAATGGGCTTCTTACTGCCATGATCTACAATATAAAATGTGTTGTGCATGGGAGATTACCCATTTATATCATGCCTGGAGCAGGGCCCATCCTTTGTGCACTCCACACCCCTGTCATTGGGACAAAGCACTTTGACAATAACCCTCCCAATCCTGGAGTGTTCTGGTAGGTTAGCTGAGGGTTTTCGGAACAAGCTGGCCCCATGGGATCATGGGAGTCCCATCAGCACTTTCAGCTACAGCCCGTCCCTTACCACTGTGCAAAACAGTGCCCAGAATAGATTGCCAATAACCTCCTTATAGTCACGCCATGCTAATAGCTGTTTGGACGAGGAGAGGTGCTGACCTTCACGTGACCTTCTGTTGCTTTTGCAAAACCTTGCCAGAAAACACTTGGCACAAAGTTATCCCTTGGAAAACCCTGATAAATAATTAACAGGATCATGACTGATCTGTGTCGTTTGTATATTCATTTCATTAAAGATTAGCAGAACCTGTTTTTAGTAAGCACTCATTAAGCGACTTACAGTCCACTCATTACAGCAACAATCCCCTTGGAGCAACGTGACGTTAAGAGCCTTGATCAAGGTTACAATGGTGATTGTTCATAGCTTGTACCTTACAGATACGCATGTAACTTTTTATCTCAACATTAAACCACTACACACCACTTCATTTTCATAATAGGTTTTACAGTTATGCTTACTCAGAGCTTTAGCTAAACTTCTTTGAGTACAAGATAGGAAAGGTTTTTAAATTATAGTTTGTGTGATTTGATAGTAGTGTGAATGTGTTTCTCATGTTACCAGCAGAGGGCATAAGAACCAGAATACTAAGATGCAACGTGTGAAACCTACTAAAGTTTTTCGTTCTGGTGGAGCAGATTTTAAGAGAGGAGATGCTGAGATGTTAATTATTATATGCATGTGACTATATTTAGACTGAAGACTGAATGGAGTTTTATTATGTTAGTTTATGATGTGTCCCTGCTCACCTGCTGTATTTACTCCAAACTGAAATTCGGTACAGCAAGGAAAACAAAACAGAAGGGAGCACCTGCTCAGGGTAAGTCAATACCAGGGTATGTGCCTGCTCAACCAATTGGTCAAAATTACATTGAAAGAGCCATGAAAATCTCCAGGGCAATCTACTGGAACACAGTTCACCAAGTTTAGCAGGAATTTCTGACATGTTCTCCTGTCCCTCTCACTGCCAGTGAGCCAGTGAGAAATCCCATTGTCTTAGGGCAAATTATTCTAACATAAACAACACTTACTGTACTGTTTTAAAATAACAGACACAGAACATTGTTTACCAAATGCTTTATTGTTGCTCATACATTTCAAGACATTCAGTATTCTCAATATTAAAACACATAAGTGTAGTTTTTTTTTCTGTAGAAAGCCTACATAAAGCTTGTTTTCATCATACTGTAAGGTGTTGATCCAGTAATATCTATATTATTTTAAATCACAATGCTGTGGTCCAAAAAAGATGTCAGATAGCTTTGGCAAAGAAAAACAAAAGCAGTTTGCGCAGCACGGTATACTGTTGATTTGGTCAGAGATTCTGTATACACATTTTATTACCTACAATAAGTGTCATGCTATTTAAATGAATATAATCTAAACATTATTGACAGAGATTGCTCTAAATACAATCCCTAACTTCCCTAACAAAACCATGACTGATTCTGTATAAAATATAGTCATGATATAGCACATGTGATCATGATATACATAAAAAAAACTCTTACACTGAATGTCATATGAACCATTTTAACTTTAATATTTTAACATTATAATGAACAAACTATAAGCATTAATTAAATTATATAACAAAAAAGATTTATGAATATGTAAAATGATGTGAAAATGGCCATAATTATCTTTGTCCTCACTCTGTTTCTGAACAGAATGCAACCACAAAATATTCTTCATTATTAAATTGTGGCATGTAAATAGTGGAGAGATTTTTTAGGTCAGATTTTGGCACCAGAATCAAAGTGTACATGTTTTACTTTTTGAATTGATTGAGATTGTCCCTTAGCACAGAACCAGGACTGGGGCTTAGTTTTAGCTCATAATGTACTATATAAGTGCAGGAACATTGACCTTGAGTCTATATTTGCTAATCATCAGTAGGTCTGATAAGAACCTAGCTTTACACACCCACAGACCTCATGAGCATTCATATTTTTAGCTCTGTGGGTTGATTTTGGCCTTGAGCCCACTCTAATCCACCAGGCAAAACCATCACTGGACCAATCACCATTTGCATCAAGATCAGTGAATTCAGTAACAACATACAGTAGATGGTTGTAAGTTGACAGTTGTTTGTAAATTATGTTTCTATAGCCATAGAATCTGGCAAGAAATAACTGACAAAAAATAAAAAAAATAAGATGAATTTCTGCCATTTAGTGCTGACTACAAAGGTTTTAACACCATGAATTTGTGAGAACAGAAAACAAAGAAATCTAAATCCACCATGATTTGAGGGCTATCACATAGACTGACCAGAACTAGACTTAAGATCTGCTCCAGGGAGCCCTTCAGGGTTTCCAAGAGTTCCAATAATTTTAATGTATCCCTAGCTAATGTTCAGTAATCTGTTGTTTGCTTGACAAAATCCAACTAGTACAACCAGACATTTTTAGCCTATAATTAGCAAAAAGATACTCAGGGGTTACCAAAATCATCATTTTGGTATTTCGAGCCAAAAGGGGCATCTAAAAGATAAATTGGAGGTCAAGACAGGGACAAGGCCATGTGTGATAGTAGGTATAAACACACCATTATAAGTAAACTTTGAATGGTAGCTCTATGCAACGCTAGCTAGCAATGTAACTCTAAACATCACTGGTCTACTAATCCAATAGTGGAGCTTTAATAGCCTCAACTAAACAGACAAGGCTTTGGAATATTTAGAGATATTATTTAAAGGACCATTTGCTTTAGCTAAATAAGCATATATGCCATGGGCTATTTTCAATCCATTTACACCTTCCAGCAAAAGCCTATACCTTTCTGTTTTACCTTTTCTAGGCATCCACATACTGAAAAGACAAGCTCCGCCCCTTTACTGATCACTTCAGTCTCCCACATTACTGGCATTAGAGCAACACGCTGAACTGCGCAGTGTTCTTATAATGCCTTCGCTCTTCTTCCGTTGCCTGGGCTGCAGTGCCAGGCTGCTGACATTGTCCGTGGAGTCTTCCTTTTGAGCAGTCACAGCTGCAGCTGCAGCAGCTGCAGTCTCTTTGATCTGAAGTTCCAGGTGCTTTTGGATTGCTAGGCCAAGCTCTTCAGGGTCCACAGCTGCACCATACACCTCCCAGGTCATACCCTCAGCATCCCATTCCACCTCCTTCACAGGGGTCTTATGACACATGCGTTCTGCGATTAAAGGTGTGTCCAAGGTAGGATCCACTCTCAAACTAATTTCAGGTAATAAGTGAGAAAGAGGGGAAGCAAGGGAATCAGACGCAGTCTGCACACCAACATCTCTGAGCTCATGGTCAGATGTCATAGTAGTGGCATCTTTGACTGTCCTGTTAAAGCCAGTCTGGACTGTTCTGTCTAGTCTAAGGCAGGAAGAGTTCTGCCCTCTTAACTCGGATCCACAGCAATGGCCTGTACTCCGGCTGTCAAGTCTGGTCTCACTGATTGAGGACACAAGTGGTGGAAAACCAAGCAAGCCTGAATGGAGCAGTGATCTTTGTCCTGCACAAGGGCTTCCTGCACAAGGTGGCCGTGATATCAAATGTCCAGGGCATGGAAAAACACTGCAAGTATTCCTCAAACAGGCAGTGCTTATCATGTGTCCAGAAAAGGTATGGCATGCAGTTAAATGATGGCTTTTGCAGTTGCTCTGAGCATGGTCTTCTGTACTCTCTCCCTGTGGTGTGAAGTTGTTGCTAAGACCCGAAGAACTCATTCTACAAGGCATTCTGCAACAGCTGCATCCTGTCAGGTTCTCTGCAGGTCCGCAACATCGACAACATCCCTCTCTGCACACCAGACCCTTCATCCTTAAATCCCTATTTGTGGATGGTGAGTGTGGACCACTATGGACCTGATTTTGCCCCAGGAGTGGATCTTGCACTGGAGTCCTTTTGGGTGAGTCCTCCATGAAGCTCCAGGACCTTGCAGTTCCTCCGTGCCAGATTACAGTCTCAGGTGTACTGTTGCCACTGCACATGCTCCCCTGTTCATGGTCACAGACGTTCACAGGGACTCCCGTCGATGGTCCACCCAGACTGATAGGCCTTTGAGTACATGCTGCACTGCTTACGCTCTTACGCAAGTTCTGACTGTACCATGCCAGCTCCGTTCGTTGAGGAGGTCCACTCACCATTTCTGTTGAGCTTTTGGATAAAGAAATAATTGGCAGCTCATGGTCCTCCACTGTTTCAGTGTCCACAGATCCAAGACTGATGCTTGGAAGGTAGATCTCAGATGTAGGTCGTTGTCCTTCCTCCATATTGAAATATCTACTGGTAAAGAAGGACATACACTTATAAACTTATTATAATAGTATTTAATTCATATTTAAAACTTAATTATTCACACAATATATTTTAAACAATTATGAGTTTCTTAAGATAAAAAGGCACACCAATTCTTAGTTGTCTACTATGCAATCCATTAAATTTGATGAATCTTAAAGACCCTTAAATCTTTACTTTTACAATAGATAAAGCTGAGATTTCTATTGTCCTTATTGCACATAGATTAAAGTGAATAGGACAGGGAGATCCCTAGATATCTCTCCCTTGAATGATTGACCAGATTACAGACGGATAAGCCCAACTTCAGTCTTAAGATCATTAGCTACAACATGGGTATGCCAGCTCCTCTCAGAAGGACATTAATCCACATGGTGCTCCAGCACAGGTGGCTGATTCCACTCCACATGGTCCCACAAGGGACTGTAGGTTTAAATTTACGAATTGTGTCATACTTTAAGGTGACAATCATGACTGTAAGAGTGTTTTTCTCATTTTTAGGAACTCTCGAGAGCAATGAGTAAATGTGTGTCAGGCCTGTTCACATACAAATCACACCAAACCAAATCACACTGATTTTTTTTGGGAGACACTTTTGGGTCTGTCACTCCCCTACTGTCAACACACACATACTACTGACTCCAAACTACAGCACACTCACACTCTGATCTGTACAGTTATTCAAGGTACACTTCAAGTAGTAGATACTTTGCCATCAATGTGCCTTTTTAATGTAAATTTCAGTGGACTAAGTGAAGCAATATACCTGTGAAGCAACCAGAGGTTTAAGTGCCTCAAAGACACTGGCATTTCAGAACTGACAGGAGTAAACCTTACAACCTTGCAAACTTTGTGTTATCTTCTTGAATTCTTAATCATTAGGCCATCACCAACTGTTTATGTCCCTGTGACTACTTGCTGAATCATACCTTATAAATAATATAAACTTCCAAGGCTGCCTACACAGAATCTGCATATGCAGAACTCTGAAGAAATCAAAGCAGATTTCTGCAGAATTGGAACACGCAACATTCACAAAAGTTCTACAAATCTCTGATCCCTTGTGTGTTTGTTGTAGTGTTGTAGTGAATTTGACTATTGATTTCATCTACCTAAGTGTATAATAGACTTTTGCACTGTCTATAATTGTTATAATGTTCTCAAGAAAAGGTGTTTGGTTCCATGGGAATAGCAAATCGAAATCCCATGGGTGTCAAAGCCAGTGTTCACCATCCATCACATAGACTGCAAAAAATCTGCAAAGAATATATTATCATAAAATTATAAAACATTTATAATAGGTCTGCATAAGCACTTTTGTTGAAGTTTTTACCAGTTATTACAGTTACAGTTTATGTTACAGTTACAACTGTTTTGTTTCACAGTTATTTAACAGTATTTAATACCCGACTGAGAAGCACATCATTTTGTGAGTGTTTCAAAATAATAATAATAATAAAGCAGACCAAATCTCGAAAATAACCCGTACAAATGACTGAAACTCTAGCAGAATGGCAGATGTTATCTCTCCACAGGTATCATGGGAAAACATGATACTTATCTTCCCATTGCATCTAAAAATAACAGATAATGTGTTCACTGTAGACCCTCCTCTTCCACCTCAACCCATAGTCTCACCTACATTATTGTAGACAACCATACACCTGTACTACCGCCAGACTGTGACTCACACACACACACACACACACACACACACACACACACACACACGTAAATATAAACACTCCAGTGAAACTCTTATCCCCTACAAGAAAATCAAACAAGAAAAATCTTACCTTTTGGTTTTACTAGCAAACATACATGGTACAGTAAAGGCCTTGTGTCACCCTTTGTCTTTCCTTCCTTGTCATCTTCACTTCTGTTTTTTTTAAAGCCTCATTTGACCATTTCCATTCACACTGAGCAGCACTTGCTTTATGAAGACACAGCTGTGGTTTCCCTCATGGCCACAGGTAAGTCAACAACCTCCCTCCCTCCACGCACACACATGCACACATACATACCTCCCACTTCCGTCTCTCGTCTCCTTCCCCTCTGCCCAGACGGCTCCCGCCTCCTTCACTTCTCTCCTCTCCTCCACTCTTGCTCTCTCGCTCAGCTCTAAGTGAACAGGACAACAGAGTAGGTGTATTGCTGGATTATCAGTCGTTGTCATCTGATTACACACCACACGCTCCCTCTCTGAGAGGAAATCCACTGTGGAGTGGGGAGGAGGTGCAAAGACACACAGACAGAAATGGTGGGAAGGCAAGGAGTGCTATATGCGCAATGGAGGGAGCACAATTGTGTGAAAGTGTGTGTATGGGGTGAAGGTTGGGATTTAGAGGAAGAACAGGTAGATAATATTGATATGTCACAAAAAGAAATCGGATAATCATCCAAATCAATACAATAAATACTCTGTTTATATTTCTTACACACACATGTTAATTCTCACACACTCGTAGCTACTGCCGCTTACTCATCCATTCTCTCTCTTCCTGTTGCTATAGAAACAGCCATGCTCAATGGTACCCAATGCATTTTCATCATGTCTTTTTTTTAAGTTGTCATGGGAACAATGAAAACAGTCTCTTTGAAAGAAGGGCTTGTTGTGCCGGGAAACCACTATGATATATTTCTGTGACTCATTTTTTCTGATTCACCTGTCCATATGGCATTGTAAACTCACAGGTTCCATAATAATTCAGGCTCAGAGGGTTAAGCAAAGGCAAAATCCTGATATGCTGTTTTGTGCCTAAACATGCTACATTGTTAACATTTTTAATTGACCTTGAACAAACCTGATTTTTTTCCCCCCGTTTACGCACACATTTAGAACCTGATGCTGTAACAACATTTTGTTGGCATAATACCAAAACCTGTATGACTCTCTCGCAAAATATGAACATTTCTTCATTGCATGGTTTGTTTGCAAAATGCAGTTTACTAATTCCATTTTATAACTACATACTGAATCCATTTTATAAATAACTACATTAATATTTTTGTTGACAAAATCTTAAACTGGACAGGGTTCCCAGCGTGCATTGCATTAGGTGCTAACATGCACTGTTGCTAGCTAGCTCTTGTCAGACAAGAGCCAACATTAGTTACTTTGACACATCAAATTTTATTGAACTTTGCTCATTTCACTTAGGTATCTGCTACAGTATCTGAGGATGAGTTTACAGTAAGTAACCGGTGTTCTTATTCCAATCAAATGTCTAGAAACTTAATGCAAGTTAAGCACATTTAGAGGTATTGTGGGAACAGCAGACGTGTTGCCTGATTACAGCCTTGATAAACTTCCCCTGTTCTCAAAGAGTTATTCATTAACGCTTAGTTAATCCAAACTAGGCTACTGCGGACAACATAACATTCAAGTTATTAAACCACAGTCTATGAGCCCTGTGGTGGCTGATTCACTGAGATCAAATCATATTACAGAGGTAACATCCATTGTTAAATTAAACATTTCAGATTAGCTTCAGCAATTACCACTTTTATTTAGAAGTCCTTTTAGCTTGCTAATTACCTGTTAATAGTAACAGTTTGCTCACTGGACTGAATCAAGGTTTTGTGCTTGTTTGGAAATAAATACTGCAACTGGCAGAGCTCATATCGCTCACTTGCTTGAGCCAGTTTACGGTGTTGATTAACTAACCTGGGAAGCCTCAGGGGGTCTGTAGTACCCCACTGTAGGGTGACTGGGTTGTCAGAAGACACTGCTTACTCCCAATGAGACATCAGGAAGAGCGCCCATGAGACAGCCTCTGGGCAAAATGAGCAAAACTGGTGATTTGTGATTCACACTGACTCTACTGGAGAGAAAGAGAGGACTTTATTCAGTTAGGAGTTAGGCTGTGGCCATCCATGGCTGGTGAGTAGAGGATTATCAGAAGCTGTTGTACAAACTATACTTGAGAACTGTTTTACATATTATTATGTGATAGTGGATCTTTAAGACAAACAGACGACATTGTTTGTTACCATGCTGCAAATATTTGATCATCTAATGCTATTTAAAATAAGTTGTGCCAGACACATTATTATGTTCTATGTGTGTTAGTTGCACCAAAGCTTTCTTTATCAGACATGAGGGTCCAGTGCTGTCATAGCGACATGTATTTCTGTGCGTGCTAATGTGGTATGCTATTAGACTGCTGAGCAGTTGGGTGACCCCTGTACACTAATAATCTTCATGTGCAATTGAACAATTATTGACCAGTGAGGCAAAGTGCCCTTAGAATGCACAATTATGAGAGAATGCTAATAAAGACGCTTAAATGCATACACGTTTTCCCTTTTAGCTTACAGTTACCATCTGAGAAACCATTGTGCATGTCAAAAGCTTATTTAAAAGGACAGTTCACCCAAAAAATACGATTCTGTCATCATTTGAGCACAAACTAATTTAAATATATTTTAAATAGATATTTGAAGGAATGGATCTGTCCTATGATGAAAGTCAGTGGGGTCCAAAACAACATCAGAGTCCACTGACCACTGTATGGACAAAACATTTTAAAGACATGTCAAAATATTATCTATTATGTTTCGCAGAAGAAGGAAATTCATACAGATTTGGAATGACATGGGCGTGAGTATCTCATATTAAAACATGGATCTGTATATTAATTAAATGTAAAAGCAAACAAGCTTAAATAAAAAAATAATTTCAAATTTTTTTTTTTTTTCAGATGTGTTATAGTGTGTGTGTGTGTGTGTATAGTATGTTAAAATTACATTTTTTTTTCATAAAATCAGAAAAACCGCACACACATATATGTGCTGTATATGTGAGGGTGTAGCTTTTCTGATACACACATACACATGCACATTATTTTCATAAAATAATACGATAATGTTAAGCTTGTTTGCATACATTTAATAAGTGTACAAATCCTTGTTTAAATTGCCTAAGCACAGCAAGTCTTAAATAGATATTATTATATAATATTTAGTATATTATTATATAATATATAATTTTGAAGAGTTTATGTAAGTTTCACTTTTAATTTCTGAACTATGAGCTGTATTAAATTAACTACAATACCTGTTAGGAAGTTCTGGTTCACTGGCACTGTATTCCTCCAGGTGGCTGCAGTAAATCCCCGAAAGTAAAGGAGAAAACAGGTTGTTGCTCTAGAAATGTTGTGTTTCTTGAGCAGCAAAAACACAATCCGCTCCACCTATTACATGCAGGTCTCCACTAAAGTCTGTTGACACAAGACACTTGACACATCTATTTAAAAGGCATCTTATGAGAAAGAGACTGTCAATGGTGTCACACAGCAGGTTTTAGTTAATGCAAAGCCATGTTCTCTGTTGTATGATACACTGAGTGAGAGGGAGGGTGACTGGCTGCTGAGTTTGATTTGTGCCTGTGTGCCATTAGATCCACTTGTAGCGCTGGCTTGTGGACCTGTCGTGCAGCATTTCTGTTCCCTGCTGCTGTTTTGGCCTATCAGTGTATCTACTGTGGATGAAGAGACGAACTCAAGCGCTCTACAGGGGACTGATACCTGCCACCCCCACAATCCCACGATGCACCACTCCAGTGCTTCAGACATCACAGAGCAGCAGCTATGGGTAAATAACAGTTGTTGCTTGTCTAGAAATGGCAATAATACAAGATGTATACAGTATCACTGCAATGTAAGGTGAAACCAATTAAATAAATACATTCCATCCAAGCTCTTGGGATTTTTTTTTTATTTTTGCAGTAATGTAAGGGAGACTGGTACTAGATGTCACAGGGATTATAATAACTTTTTGTGAGCATGAATACATTTTCTCTTGCAGTACAGGTTTTTGTAGCCGATCCTTCATGTTCTTCATGTCTTCATCCTTCAACAGGTTTTTTGTAACCAATCCTTCATATCATAAGAGAGATTGGTGCTAGATGTCAATTTTTATATCTATTTATTATATTTATTTATATAATTGTTTATTCATTGATCATATTTATTTGTACATCCCAAGTAAATTTCTATTACTAATTATTATTATTAATTTATATTACTATCTTAAATATTATTATTCTAGCATTATTTATTTATTCATTTATTTATTCTAATACATATATACATTATATGCCGATATAAAAGTTTAATTAAGAAACTAAAAATATACAAACAACAAAACAAAACAATAAGTAAATATATAGACATAAGTGAATAAATAATACAATGAAAAAGTTATTTATTATAGACTTATTATAGACTTATTTACTTATGTGTTTATCTTATCTGGCATTAAATGCAGATATAATCATTTATTTGTAAGAAAATGTGAATAAAACATAAGTAAATAAATAAAAATAAAAATCTAACTAAATAAATGATAGTAAATAATTAACAATGTGAAATTTGTGACATCTGTAAATAGCATAATAAGTAAATAAATTATATAAAAATATATATAAAATAAATATAATAAAATAAATAGTTTAAATATCACATTTTCTTTATCTGGCATGTCTCTTATGACATTTCTCCATTGGAATGTGGAATGAAGTGCATCTGCATATATTTTTATCTTTGAATTTTCACAGCTCAGGTGGATGTTCCATTCTTTGTGCCGCCTCGATTCAAGAGAGCACCCCAACCAAACGAGAAAGAGAAAAGAGTTTAAAGAAAAGAGCATGGCCCCCGCTGAGGAATGGGATCTCCATCCGGATCTAAACACCCAGCGAGGCTCTGTAACATTAGGGAGTATGTCAGGAGGACTGGAAGGCATTAGACATTAGAAATGATGATACAAAGAAAGTATAAAGAGAACGTTTTGACTGTTTGGTTTCTCATTCTGCTCAATGTGGTTCTCTAGGTTGGTTCCCCCTTGGCAGCATAAGACCAGACTTGTACCAGCTCCCAGAGGAACCCAGTGAATGGGCCCTTCCCGATGGCTCAGCTGTTCGTCTGTGGTTCGCTCTGCGGTACCAGCAGAGAGAGAGCAGCTGGTGGTGTCCTCTCTGCTTGCGTGCCGCTAACCTGCCCTGTTCAGTGCCAGGGTAATGCACACTGGTAAAATTGCAGCTGTTTGCCATCCGATGATCGACGACAGCGTCAAGCCAAAGCACGGCGGAAAGGTTGTCATCCACAGTTCAATGACACCTTTGTGTTTCAGGTAGAGAGTCTCTCCTGATAAACATTGGCATTCTAAGTCACTGTATGTGGGTTACATTATCAGTCTTCCTCATTATGGTGGAAATTCAAGTGCTCTGAACTAATGCGTCATGGTTGTTTGTGAATTAATATTCAAAAACATTTTATTCTAATTAATGGAGAATCTTCTTGAAATTAGAGAAGACATTAGTTGATGTCTCCATCTACTGGCCATTGGTAGCAGGTTTTCTGTTTCATTCCTCTAAGCACTTAGAGGAATGTTCTGGGTTCAGAACAAGTTTGTGACGAACTGTTTTTTTTTTTTTTATATATATTTTGAAACATGAAATGT
This sequence comes from Cyprinus carpio, assembly GCF_018340385.1. Taxonomy (NCBI): domain Eukaryota; kingdom Metazoa; phylum Chordata; class Actinopteri; order Cypriniformes; family Cyprinidae; genus Cyprinus; species Cyprinus carpio. The sequence goes on from NC_056592.1 coordinate 2,572,161, forward strand.
TTTTTAATTTCTCTTATTCTCAGGGAGGATGCATTTATCTGTCCAGTATCAATAAAAACAGTAATACTGTGAAATATTATTACAATTTAAAATTAATGTTTTCTATTTGAATATATTTTAAAATGTAATTTATTCCTGTGATGGCAAAGCAGAAATTTCAGTAGACATTACTCCAGGGTTCAGTGTCACACGATTCTTCAGAAATCATTCTGATATGCTGATTTGGTGCTCAACAAGGTTATTATAGCTAACTAGAACTAAAACCATATATTTTCATTTATTTTAACTTATAAACTTATAAACTTACATAATATAATATAATATAATATAATATAATATAATGTGATATAATATAATATAATATTATATTTAATATAATGTGATATAATATAATATAATATAATATAATAATATAATATAATATAATATAATATAATATAATAAAATAAAATAAAATAATATAAAATAAAATAATATAAAATATAATATAAAATAAAATAAAATAAAATAAAATAATTATAATATAAAAACTAATTTAAACTAATAATAAAAAAACTAATTAAATCTAAGTCAATACTTTCAATACTTCATCAATCAATACTTAATCTTAATATTTTTTTAGGAAACTGATACATTTATTTCAGGATCATTTGATGAAAAGCAAGTTCAAAAGAACAGAATTTGTTTGAAATAGAATTACACTTTTGACATTATAAATGTCTTTACTGTCAGCTGATCACTTTAATGCATCCTTGCTGAAGTATTAATTTCTTTCCAAAAAAATAAATAAATGACCCCAAACATTTAAATGGTACAGTCAGAATAAGGTCTGTTACCTGATTCCTCTGCCTTCTAACAGGTATCTAATGGCTGCATTGACCAGTGCTCTCTGAAAATGAGCATGTACACTGTGGACCATCAGAAGAAGCACCATCTTGTAGGTCAGGTCATGATCCCCCTCAGACATTCCGAACTAAAGGAGACAGCAGGAAAAGTGCAATGGAGGGATCTGGACAATGAAAGTGATCAAGTATGACACTTTAATATTAAAGGAATAGTTTACTCAGACATGAAAATTAGATCATCATTTACTCACTTTCATGTCTTTCCAAACCTGCATGAATTTCTTCTCTGGAACACAAAATAAGAATTTCCACAAAGGAAAGAAAACCATTCAGGTTTGTCATTGAGGGTGAAAATCAATTTTCATTTTAGGGTGAACTATCCCTGTAATCAGATTTTGAGGGGAAAGAATGCTGTACTAATTTGTGCTTTTTACTGCTGTTGTAGCCCCTTTCAAAAAATGGTGACATCCAGGTGTCTTTGAAACTACAATCAGTCCCTACACCGCCTCAACTGTGGTTGTTCTACGAGCGCGAGGGTTGCAGTGTTTGCAGTGATTCAGGTGAGAAGCAGTGGTACTAAAAAAATACAATACAGTGACAAGATGTCCTTGTGCATCTTTAACTTACATGTAAAATGATGGTACAGGTGTGTGCGCCCAGGTCTCTCTGAAGATACATACTCAGGTTGTGAGGAACAAGTGGACCACTGTGGTGAAAGGAAATAATCCATCCTTTAATGAGAGGCTTACCTCCAGAATCCTCCCCCAGGCAGCTGGACGCAGCCTGTCTGACCCTACAGCTCCAGCAGCCCAGCACAGAGGAACCTGGTAACTGTCAGTCAATCATTTCCAAGGCGACAGGGCACCACTGAAAACATGTATTATTATTAACTAAAACTAAAGCTAATAAGAACTAAAACTGAAATTAAAATTTAATTAAACCTAAATAGTAATATTTAAAAAAAAAAATGCATTCAACAAAATTACTAAAAATTAAAATTAAAAGTTAATTAAAAATGCTAAAAACACTAATAATATTTATAAATAATACTAAACCCTATTATAGTAATAATAATAATACCATACCCATATTGATTAATCACAACTGGTTGACTGGCTACAACAAAGAAAAATGTACAACATTTAAGAAATATTTAAAAAAACAAACAAAGTGTTGATGTTAAACGAATAACACATATTTAAGATTATGCACTATTTCAAGGGTCACTAATTAAATTGTTACACTTTAATGGTAATTAAACTCACTCAAACTGTTAGACTGATAATATAATATGTAATTAGAAATTCTTTAAACATTCACTAGTGGTCTCAGATATTACAGTTATTTTAAACGCACGACCATTAAAAAATTGTTACCTCTGTATCTGTACTCAGTCACTATATTTTGTCTGTACTGGCAGTGTTGTTGGGCATTGTGGTCATTGGGCCGTTCATGTATGCGAGGGGCAGAGAGCTGGAACACTGGAACGACATGGTCAGCAAACCACAGGAGCTGGTCAGGCAGTGGCACCCGCTGGGATCCGCTGACACAGTACAGGAACTTTCAGTGAAACAACATGCAACAAACTCAATGCCACTTTCCCTCCTCTCTTTGAAAACAACGATAGCCTTTTTTCTTGCCTTTAGGGGTTGTAAGTGTTTTCCCTTTCAAGGGACCTTCGAACTGCGTCCTCTAGGGGGTCCGCTACGGGGAACACCTCGTCGTGACCCGTGTCTGAAGCATACAAATGAAAAAAAACACCAACGATTGGCCGGCGACAGCCTCTGACGTCACTACCGGTGCGACTATAAAACAGGCATCGGGAAAACACGTCATTCTCTTCTTCGTCTTCATTGACTGTTTTGTTTGAAGCGTGCATCTGAAAGAACCGGTAAGAGCGCTCTTTCTCTGTCTATCATGGCGACTACTAGCAAGCGTTTAGACAATCTATGCATCCGTGTCGGCGTTATTTGACACCTGATGACACACACGATCTTTACGTGATTTGTTTGGGTAAAGAGCACGCACGCGATGTCTTTGAGGAGGCAATCTGCGTGCATTGCGAGCATTTTTTCAAGAAAAAAGCTCCGCTCTCGTTTCGTTCTCTCTCTTTCCGAAAAAAAGAGAGAAAAAAAAAGGCAGCCATCTGCTTCCCGCGTTTCAGGACCCGCCGTTGCTGAGGCACGGAGGAGAATGAGCTCGTGAGAATTTCAGGTGGATCTGTCTGAATGGTTTAAAGAGGGATTTTCTCTATAGCGCTTAAAAAATGGCGGCGGACGAGAGAGAGCCTCGGAGGATGATGTTATATCTTTAACACTTTCTGATACTGAGGTTAGTGCTCTGCGGGGTTTTTACCCAGGAAAAGCAGGAGATATTTGAGGATGGTGAAGAAGCTGAGGCTGAGCCTTCTCAATTCTCCTGCCCTGCGTATGTAGAGCTGTTGGAGTTTATGGATCGCGCCTCGATGAGCGTTTTATGTTTCCGACCATAGCCCTCCAGCTCAGGTGAGCCTTCCATTTCTGCCTGATCTCCATACAGAGATCGAAAGGGAAATGAAAGAGGCCGTTTTTGTTAAACCCTAGTTTTGGGTATCAACAGCTCTGCTGACAAACTGATATTTTCTGGTGGGATCTGGCATCTGGCGGGGAGACATCCTCTCTTAATCTCCCTCCTTGCCATCTGGGGAGACATCCTCTCTTAATCTCCCTCCTTGCCATCTAAGCCCCTTCAAGCAATGCATCTTGCTTAAATGGCAAGGCATACGCAGCAGCAGTCAGGCTGTGGCTTTTATTACAAAATAAATGCTTCAAGCATATCAGACTGATCTGCTAAGAGACCTGGATAAAGGCGAAAGCCTTTTTCCCTGATCAGTAGCCGAGCTGCGCCGCACCACAGGCTTCTCTCCAGGCTACTAAGCAGGCCGCCTCTGCCAAGTGCAGGACTATGGCGGCCATGGTTGGTGGCGGAGAGACATCTGTGGATGAACCTGGCAGGCATCGGGAAGAAAGAAAAGGCTTTCTTCTCGATGCTCAGGTTTCGCCTTCTGAACTTTTCGTTATTTCCGTTGAGACGGTGATCGAGAAGTTCGGGGAGACGAAGGCGCACTCCGCTGCTTTACAGATCCTTCGTTCCCACGAAGGTCCAGGTCTGAGCCCGAACAACATAGGGGTCCTGGCCTGTCTCGATCTGAGGATCAAAGACGGGCACAGAAGGCTAGTGTCGCAACTCACGCTCCTCCCCCACCTGCGGGCAGGGTTAAGAGGAATTGTGGGTCACAAGGGGGTAAGCAGAACCTAAGGGATGTGATCCAGACGAGGCAGCGTTCTCGTCTGAGACAGAGTGATACTGAGGTATCTACTCGTTCCCTTTAGGGATTTTTAACTTCTGCTTTTATCCTCCCCTTCCTAATTCCCCTGTAACCACCAGCTCTCCACCTCTCTAACGCATAACAGTCTCCTATGCTGGACCTATAATGTTTTTGGCTGGTCCTATGTTCATAGCAACCACCTTACTGATGGTCCGGACTAAAAGGAGGCGCCCCTTGAGCGGGGCTCCAGCGCAGGAGGGTGGGAGTATAAAAATAACCCTTTCTGTATATACTTGTGTAAATTGCTGGTGGTTATGTCTACTAATAAACTCTGTGAGTTTCCTTTGCAGTGCTCAGTTACAGTGTTTACTAAACACTCGTCAGCACCAGCCATCCGGCTACATGTTCCGGTATCGGCTGAGATCACAGGTTTCTGCGGGAGCCTCCTTGATCATCAGGCCTGGCACAGCACTGCAGGGAATTTCATGGATGTCCGGCCAGGTCACCCTGAGGGGTCTCCTGGCCGCTTAGGGGCTGTCGCATCCAGCGGGAAGTGAAGGTGGCAGTTACAGCAGTCTTCTTGTATATGCGGCCTCAGGTGAGCTCCCCTCGCTAGAGGTTTATAAAATTTGAGCTTGCCTCTCCCGTGCGGTTCAGCGCCTCTGCGATGCTTAGGAACCTTTAGGTACACACGCTAAGCTCTGTGTACTTTCTGAAAACAACATGGTGGTCAGTGTGCACGTGAACACTTTGCGCACTTTCTAAAAATCCACATATTGGTAAGTGCGCACGCAAGACTCTGCGCCCTTTCTGAAATCCTGTATGGTAAGGGTTACGCGCTCCGCCTCGTTCCCTTTCTTGAGATGATTAGACCTTGGTTCCTTAGGCTCCATTCAGCCAGTGTGTATTTGTTTATACACTTCAAGCATCGCTTCCCTCAACATGAGGGGCTATTCGGCGATTCTCGTGGTAGTTTAGCAGCGCTCCCCTTTTCCAAGAAGGGTCGCCTATGAGCGTGCTACTCTGGATTCAGGGTTCTCCTCTCATATGAGACTGAGTTCACTGTTTTTCCCAGAGCGCTCCAGCATTATTTCCACAGATCGAGTTGATGACTCTCAAACATACTTTTTTGAGATGCACCATTCCATCTATGAGCTGCTCTATCAGAGTGCCACGAGAGCCCTTCCTTAGAACAGTATTTGAAAATCCATGATATGGTAAGTGTGCACGTGAAGTCTTTGCACACTTTCTGAAATCCACACTGTGGTAAGTTCGCACGCTAGGTACTCTCTGCGTTCTTTCTAAAATCCTATATGGTGAGGGCTTCGCGCGGTTGCTTCGTGCCCTTTCTTGAGTTGGTAAAAGCCCTGTTCATCTTGGGCGCCACTCCACCCATGTATCCTCGGATACCTATCTAAACAGGGTGTTGCTACTGGAGATCTGTTGAGACAGGCTCCTTCAGCAAGCTTTTGCGGAAGCAAGCTGTAGCCCCTGTGTGACAGGCAAGACTTAGTATAAAATGCTAGGTTCCTAGCCGTATCCCTTTAAAAGAATCTTTCCTGATTCCAAGCCTTTAGCCTCTACCATCGGGCCGAGGCCCTAACAATCAAGTTGGGTATGTAGCTTAAGGCCTTTGGCCGTAAGGGGTATTGTCCCAGACAGCCGTCTAAACGTCCGGGGGCAACTCCTTCCATTGAAATGGTAGAGGTTGGTACTTAGTGTTCGCCATGATTCTGCCTTCCACTCCAACCTCAGCATTGCGGACCGGGGGTATCCTTTTACCCATAGCGGACACCTAGAGGACGCAGTTCGAAGTTCACTTGAAAGGGAACATATCAGGTTACGTAATGTAAACATGGTTCCCTGAGTTATGGAACGAGACACTACGCGTCAATCTAGCTCCCTGCAATGGCTTCGTACGCAAGACACTTTCGACGAAGAAGTGAAATGACGTGTTTTCTTCCCGATGCCCTGTTTTAATCGGTCGCACCAGGTGGTAAGTGAGCAGAGGGATGTCCGGACGGCCCACTCGTTGGTGTTGTTTCATTTGTATGCGTCTATACACACTGGTTCACGACGAGGTGTTCCCCATAGCGACACCCTAGAGGACGCCTCAGTGTCTCGTTCACTACTGCAGGGAACCATGTTTTACATTCGTAACCTGAGACGTTTTTTTTTTTTCAGTAGAAGACCTGATGTCAGAAAATCAATTGGAATTAAACAATGTTTAAAGAAAAAGTTTATTGATAGCAAGTGAGTTGTGAATGAGGTTTGCCTTTAAGTACATAATTTTAAACTGTTTTGCTCTTCAAAGTCCCTTCAGAATTACAATTGTGTGACTTGATGCAGGAGGTAAAAATACAGTCCAGTTGTACCACAGTGTTCTCACATTTTTAACCAATGAATTTCCATTAATTTTTTTTGTGTATTAATGGAGAAGGATTTTGTTTCATTTGGATTCATTTGATTTGCATCTAGCCATCCATATTTCAATCCTATTTTTCCTTATGTAGGGGTCGCAGTGATTGTTACTAAATTGTTGCAGAGAACGGCCAACCCATTGTAAACTGGTTTGATTGGATATATTGAAAATAATTATTCACTCACTAATTGGACATATACTACCATTCAAAAGATGGATCTGGTAAATTACTTAATTGATCAAACAAGACAGAGTAAAAATATTTGTAATGTTACAAAAACCTTTTATTTCAAATAATTTCTGTTCTTTTAAACTTTATCAAATAATCTTGAAAAAAAATAACCACATTTTACAAAACATTAACCAGCACAACTGTTTTAAATGACAATAATTAGGAGAAGAAAGTTCTTGAGTGGCAAACCAGCATATTAGAATGATTTCTGAAGGATCATGTTCTTTGCTATCACCGGAAAATAAAAAAAAATAAATAACTCATTACTGGTGAGCAGAAGAGTCAAAAACAGTAAAAAAAAAAAAATTCTTGCCCAAAAAAAAATTACTAACAATAAAAAAACTCAAAAACAGAAGCCTTGGTGAGAAAATGCAAAAAAATTCAAAAAAAAATCTTAACAACCCCCAACTTTTGAATGGTAGTGGCAGCAAACTACACAATAGCAAAATCTAGTCATACAGTATTAACAAGCCTAATAATCCCTTAATATTTCCCCTCATTTCCATGTCGAGGGAACGCCTGCACACTACAGTGGTGAAATCCCCCTTCCCCTACTAAGCCTACATGCATGTAATATGGATTTAGGTCACTTTGACAGGGGTTTTGTACATGGTTATTTTTGCAGTTTTCAATCCATACTGAAATTTAAAACCCAATTATGTGTAACACTGCTCAAGTGGGAAGTTGTGTGTGGGAAGTCATGGCCTAATGGTTAGAGAGTCGGACTCCCAATCGAAGGGTTGTGAGTTCGAGTCTCGGGCCGGCAGGAATTGTGGGTGGGGGGAGTGCATGTACAGTTCTCTCTCCACCTTCAATACCATGACTTAGGTGCCCTTGAGCAAGGCATTGAACCCCCAACTGCTCCCGGGTGCCGCAGCATAAACATGGCTGCCCACTGCTCCGGGTGTGTGTTCACAGTGTGTATGTGTGTTCACTGCTCTGTGTGGGTGCACAGTTCGGATGGGTTAAATGCAAGAGCAACGAATTGCTGAGTATGGGTCACCATACTTGGCTGAATGTCACGTCACTTTTTTTTTTTTTATTTGGTACATTAGGTAAGTCTGCTTTAAACCTGGACTGTGTTTGGACCCAAAAAACGTCTGTTAATATATAGACAGACACAATTTTCATCTGTTAATCTATTTCCATTGGTGCATGTAGCTGCTCTGACCGCTGAGCGCGCTGGGTCTGGATAATGTCCACTACTGTAAGGCCTGCTTATAGACTAATCCAGCAGAGTTCAGAAAGGCTAGACAGATTGCACCAGCACGGCGTCCACCTGTTTCTCATGTTTCTATGTACAGTCATCGTAGATCTATAGGACTTAAACTGCTGCTGGACACAACATGTCTTGTGACCTGGCCTGTGATTTTGGCTCTTTTTTTGGGAAAAAAAAAAAAACCTCGGGTTCAGGTGGAACGCATTCAGACATGACATCTGAGCTATTGGAAAACGAGAGCAATTATATTCTATGTTTGTGCTTTCAGATCCATTCTTTTTACGAATGGCTGAAATGAGCTCCCTTAATGTTGGGACATGGTTCACACCAGATCACCAGTTTAGGCCACCTCAGATGTTCATTATTATTGTGAGTCCAAAAGCACTACAATGAAGCCTCACAAAAGGGTATGAAGCACTGCTGCCCTCAGATTCCTCTTTCTCGGAATGTTCTTCACTGAGCATCTGATAACTTTATACAATTTTGGGCAGCTGCCTAGGTGGGCAAAGTTTCGGTAGGAGACGGTGTCCAGTCATGGGGGCGCACTTTTTGCGCCCGCTACAGCAAATGTGGGGCACCACTGTTGAAGCATCATTCTACCATGCAAACAGAGTACTTGGCCGTTCAGTCCATCTTGTTTCAGCCTGAACCCCCACCATTCACAGGCGTGAAGAGAAGCTGAAGAGGAGCAGGCAAACGCGCGTGAGGTGTCCACGGAGGAAAACCCGCGCACGCCCTCAACGAACTCACGCCCCTTCGTCCCATGTAGAGAATTGTAGCCATCTTCTCAGCCCATGTTGGCCAGGGTTATCAGACGACCAGAGAGGGCTACAAGAGCTTCAGCCATTGCCTCGTTTTCTTAATGTAACTGGAGAGAAACGCGAATATCGCCGTCGTGGGACAGTCTCCAAGCCTCAGGAAATCCATCTTGTTGGGCAAGTCTGGTGGCTTAAGAAAAAAAAATCCATCTTACATTCGCAAACTCAAGAGTGTCAGACAATCGTAGCAACAAGGGAAATTTTTTGGCGTTTAGACTGCCTACCTAGGCTACCGCTGTTTTTGCCTAGAAAAATCTGTGCGATGTGAACTGTATTGCAAGGTGACACTCCACCTCGCAGACCTGTACATGTCTATCATCCCTCATATGGTTCCAAACGCTGAATTCATATTGTTTTTCTTGCCAAAAACACAAAATAATATAATTAAAAAAATATTGTGAAACCAAATCAGCACCGGAACCCTTTGTTCATTGAAAAAATATAAATAAAATAAAAAACAACACTGAAGCTCAATTTCAAATATGTTCTTTTGTGTCAACAGAATTAAAAAAAACAAGGTCACAGGTTTTAAACAACATGAGAGTGAGTAAACTATGAATAATTCGGTTTTGGGAAGTCATGACTGTTAAAAGTAGGTGTTTATGTATCTCTCGCGTTGTTTTTGAGCCGGTCGACGGTGTATTATTTCGGTTATCGGGGGGGGGGCATAATTAATTCACAGCTCTTGCGCACTTACTTTTCTATCTCTCATATTGAATGTCACTCTTCAGGAAATCACAATAGTAAAAGGCGTTTTTCAAATACGCTATCATTTCCAATGACAAACTTGTGCATTTTCAAAAGCTTTCAAAATGGAAACTATTTTAAAACTTCATCTTTATTTTTTAAACTATACGTTGTCATCTCAGATTCAAGTTTGAAGCTAAAATCCAAAAATAACCTCTTATACAAATCAATTCAGATCAACCTTTGTTATGGCAAATAGTGTGCTTCAAATGTTACTAAAATTTGTCTTACACAATGACATACTAAAGTATGACTAATGCCTCTCACATCAGTAGCGCTGGGGTTAGAAGAATAGGGCAAAAGTTCAGGTTCACTCACTACTGTCATAGCAAATTCTTGCGATGGCCTGGCTAACGTGAAGGAGAAGGTCCTGGTCTTGGCTTAGCAGTAAGGTCACAAGGGCAGACACAATTCCTGTCTCAAAGCATTGCTCTCTCACAGGAGCTAAAGAAAGATGGAATTATAAAATAATCAGTAGTCAGCCAGTGATCTTTGACTATGAATATTAAGTTAGATCACAAGCTCTCATTATTTGCAGTTTATACAGCTTATTAAAGGGACAAATCCCACCAGCGACCTGAGCTTGTTGTAGCTAAGGTCTTGTTCAACCTTTTTGGTTACAGCTCAGCCCATATTTTAACCACAAGGCTATACCAACATACACACGTATTATATTTGTACATAAAACATTTGTTCTTACCGTCTCTGGCCAGTTCCAGCTACCAGTCTGGCTGTGTGAGTAGTGAGCGTGCTCTTTATTCTTAAAATCTGAGCCAGAACAGGCAGAATACCGCTTTCTACCACCTGCTCTGATGCACCTTTCTCTAGGTCAGGAAAAACACATTACACAAAGTTTGGGGTCAGGAATATATATTGATGTTTATGAAAGAAGTGTCTAATGTCTGCATATTTTTTTATGATCAAAAATACAGTAAAACAGTAATATTGTGAAATATGATTACAATTAATAACAGTTCTCTATTTTAATATATTTTCAAATGCAAATGATTTCTATAATGCCACAACCTTTCCAATATGCTGATTTAGTGGTCAAGAAGAAAGTCATTTCTTATTATTATGTTGAAACACAATTGTGCTGCTTAATATTTCCAGGATTCATTGATTCGTTAATGAAGAAAAACGTCAAAAGAACAGTATTTATTTAAAAAAGTATTTTTTTTTTGTAAAATTATAAATGTCTTTACTGTATTTTTTTGATCCATTTAATGTGTCCTTGGTGAACAAAACTATTCATTTTTTAATTGTAATGACCCCAAATCTTGTACGTTGATGTATATAAAACCCATCCCTCTGAAAGTACAACACATTGGATAAACTGTGTACATCATGCTAGACTATTCTTGTCTGTAGTGAACATATGGATGTACTGTACGCACAGATTAACAAATGATGTTTCCACAAACTACAGAGGTCACTCACAGCTGCCCACCTGGTTGCTTGTTGTACAAAGGAGCAATCTGGCTAATTGTTTGTGTCACTTAATGGCTCTCACAGAGACAATGCGGATTACAGCATCTCTGTTTTCAAATCCACAGGAGTTGAGTATCCTTCTCACAACCATCCCGGTTGATGTGTTAATAATGGTTTCTCACCTGTGCCTGGGTGTTTCGCGATATGTCAGGGAAAATGCACAGTCAGCTGGTCTTTATCACAAAATAAACCTGACAGTACATTATCCTGCTTTTTACACATAAACAATTGATTTAAGTCTGTATTATTTGAACTATGTGAGAATAAAGTTAATGCAAAATGATCCCAAAGACATAAAACTAGCATAGCTATAAAAAAAAAACCATTTGCTTAGGATGACAGCTAATTATACTGTTTGGAGGTCATTATGCAAAAATATTCAACCTTCAAGTGTTGCAACTGACCAGGCAAAATCACATTTTCCAGAGAGACACATAACTTATGATAGTAGCCTCAGTCATGTCTAGCCAAAGTGTAAATGCAATACGCACTAAGCAGCTTTCAGAACTCACTCAAAGTGCTGGCACATTCTGCATTATCTAGCTCATACCAATTTACAACAGTTAAAATTTACTTTATAAAGTCATAATCTATTAAGAACTGTCACAAAATATTATAAATATTATAATTATAACATAATATTGTTATAGCAATATTATAACGATTATTATAACATAACATTATATTATTATAATGCTCAGAGGGCCTGGTTTTTTGTTACATAAGTGCTCAACTAGTCCTATGCATGTCTGAATTGACTCTGCATTGAAGTTTATTTAGACATTTACACTTAGACACACAAATACAACCACATGTACATTTTTCATCTGGCTTATCCTGTCTTAAACAAATAATTTAAATCTTAAATTATATAACAAAAACCTGAAATACTCACTTCTTTCTATGGCAACATTCAATAATACGGTGTCCAAATATGGCTTTAGTTCCTCCTCGACAAGTTCTGTGCTCACACTGATGGCCTCTATTGCAGCACTTAGTGAATCTGAGAAAAGAAAACGTACATAAAAATGCACTTCCTTCAGACAGTCTTCGCATTGTGCCTGTTGTTACTTACCCTTGGGCGCATTGGGCAGTGGACGACTGGCCCCCATCATGTCTATATGTCTATGTGAGGTTGTGATGACCTGTTTAGTTCTCAGCACTGCTTGTGTCCCAGATTACCACGGCAGTCTAAACTGTGTTTCTGATCTAAAATCTCACACTGCTCCATCTCTTGCTCTGTATCTGTAAAGTACAACATTTGTGCAATATTGTCCTTTTTTGTCCTCCACCTGTTTTTTTTCCACTCTTATCCGGGCTGTGTATGTTTGCGACTCCTCCCTCCCACACTCATCACATTTATTTTCTTCCTCTCAATCCCTGTCTCTCCACCGCCTGCTCTGATTCAGACCTTCACTAATGCACTCCAAATCCTCATCTGATGAAAGCCTCACAGTGGACAGGACACCTGTAGGAAACACTGGGAACTGCAGAAAGCCCACATCAAATATCTCCAAGAGGGCAGAAGAGAGAGAGGAACAACAAACAGACAAACAATATCACTGGCTCAGTTACAAATCTAACTCCATGGTGAGGATTTTCTCTGCTTTTTCACGAGGGCTTCAGAAAAGTGGCTTTGTGGGGAAATCTTTTGTGAAAATACAAAAGATTACAAAGTAGTTGAAGTGAACATAATTGAAAACAAACCAATTAGCCATTATTGACTTCTTAGGGCACTTATAAAACAGACAAATTACTACAGTAACTACATGTTATTAAATTAAACAGTTTTAACATGTTCTGAAATACTGGTTGCCACCACAATGCTAGTATGATGCTATGTGGCTGCAAAGCTGTTCCGGAATGGTTGTAAACGTATTGTTACATGTTACTTACTGGATCATATAAAAAAATATCTCTATGATGTTCTGGATTGTGTCCCTCCTGCCATATTTTGTTGTTTAAGAAAAATTGCAAGATGCTTCACAAAAACCCACCGTTTCAGATATCTCTGGCTCATTGCACAAATAATGTTTTTTAAATTTTAACACTCGTAAAACGTTAACACTTAGGGTTAAGGGTTTGTTTAAATCCCTAACCCTAAAATATGTGCAATAGCAATTGCAATAAATCCATTTAATAAATTTTAATCTTACATTAGAGTGGATGCTTTCACGCTCTGCAAGCAATAAAAAAGGTAATAAATATACAAACTGCTTTGTAAAAAGGTAATGCTTTTAAGTACAAGCATATGATGAGCAATCTGTAAAACTTACAGAGTACAGGCTACAGTCATTCACATACACTACATATCAGACACAAACAGAAAAAGTAATAAATATTCTGAAAAATTAAGAGAAGGTATGTTCTTACTCAAACTAAATTGCTAGGGGTTTGTAGGATTAAGTAAAACAGAAACAAATAACACTTCAGAGATAAAATTCTAAAATGAGACTAAGAGAAACTGATATTGTGATTAATTTCATGAGAATACAACATAGTGCTTGAAAAAAAAAATGCTTGCCTGCTACTTTAATAGCATACGCTGTCTGTGTACATTTGTTCTTTACCACAAATGACAAAACAAGAGATTGAGAGCGACACATGATTGGTAAAGTATAAATCAAAACAGCTTCTCAGACCCACATTATTTTCTTGATCAACCAGTTTGTGAGAAAAACCCCCAAAATATATTCAGAGAGAAGGAGAAGTCTAATGTTTATAAAACTAAAGTTTTCTATGAAAAACTTTTTGCACTCTGAATTCAGTGTCTCTCAGCACCTTTCAGGCACGTGATGTTACACGAGACCTGCATTGGTGGCGTTAAGTCCACTGGAAATAGTTTCGTATCCTACAGAGACTAGTGTTAACACACTGCTCTCCATCTCTGTGGACTGCTGAACTTCAGGAACAACAGAATCCAGCCGCATCTGTTTTCCTTTCTTCTGTCCCCTTTTGCCCTTTTCTTTAGGTTTGCCGTCTTCCGTGGCGGCTTTGGGCTTGCGGTTGCGTTTCCTTATCCTTCTCACCGGAGGTTCGGGTTTGGGGTCAGTGTTTCCTGAGAGGATTCGGATTTGTCGGTCGATGACGGTATCTATGATATCGAGAGCCACGTCCATCATGCCGTTACCAAGACCATGTGTAACATTGGAGAACAAACGTGTATTCACTGGATCATTAAAAGTCTTCCGCATCTCCTCTAGATAGTTCCTGTTTAACAACAAGAAACAACCAAAATTACTGGTTGAATCACATCAGAACCATTTATTATTCTTTTTACAGGACTACTAATGCTTTACCTTGTTTCAATGATTTTTGACCAGTGCTGTACTTGGTTCGTTTCAGGTAGCAACTGTTTCGCCATATTCTCATAATCAACATATTGCAGTGCAAAATCCTCATGTCTTTGCAAAGGGCAGCTGTGTCACCTGAAAATAATGAAAATTCATGTAAATTATGTAGAATTAATTTGCTTCAACCAAGATTTTAGGTCATGATTAAAGAGTACACCCAAAAATTACAAGTCTGTCATCATTTACTGACTCTCAAGACTTCCTTTCTTCTACAAAAACAAGATCTTTTAAAGTATATTTCAACTGATGTTTTCCCATAAACTGGACGTCAATGGGGTCCAAAACAACACTGATGACTTTCATTTTATGTACAAAAAGCCATTTTATGTTCACACAGGTTTGCGTTTTCATTTTTTTGAAGTATATTGTTCAGACGTACCTTCAATTAGTTTAGAAAAAGGAACTGGATACTGCTGTATTGGTGCTTGGTGACAGTCCAAAGACATTTAGGGACTCCAAGAGTGTTTTCTTACTAGCAGGACCTCGACTCACTCTTGTATAGGCATCCAGAGATCGGAGAGACATCTTCTCATGCGGCTCTAATCTCCTCTTCACCTCTTCGTAATGGATCTGATACTTGCGGGCCTTTGAGCTCTTCATGTTAGGATCCAGGAGGGAGGCTACCTCTGCAAAAGGGCCCTGCAGTGAGTTCACTGCACCATCTTGAGATGGCGCGGCACTCTGGCCTTCTGATGGACCTTGTGTTGATAAGTGGTCTTGGGTCTGAATATGAGCCTGTGCCTCCACGTGGCCTTGCAGTGGAGTCTGCAGATGTGGAGCCGGGCTGGATGTGTGACTGAGTCTGGATGTGAGTGGCATCTGGACGTGCGATGGGATGGTGTGCGGTACAGCGTGACAGGAGACTTCTTGAGGTACCACGTGCTGCGTGATGATCTGTGCGATGTTTGGAGGTTGCGGTTGTGGCTGATACATGGGTATAATGGGGTTTCCGACAGAGACGTGCACGATATCACTGTTCTGGGGAACAGCGGACATGTGCATACCGGCAGACTCGGATCCATCTTTTTTCTCACAAGCACAGTGATGAACAGCTTTTTAAAAAACGCAAATTTGTATCTAAAAAAAAAAAAAAGTATAAGTTTAGATAAACACACACACGTGCACACACATATACATACCTACATACCCTATATACAATCTATATATATACCACAAATTTTTGAGTGATTTGTGAGTTCAAAGCGCTGAACATTTGAGGAAACATGCATTAGACAGGTAATTAGCCAATTTAGAGATATTGTTTATGAACTGTTTTTTTTTTTTATTTAATAATTCATTTGATCACTTTCTTTTTAGTTATTTTATTTTAAGTTCACACTTTGCCTAATTTTCATAGAATTTTTGGTAGTAGATAAGAACTTATACTAAATAAAATTACATTAATTAAACGTATTTTTTTATTCAGTGCCACAGGACCCAGAGCTAACACACTGTTACAACATTAACTGTAACTGCACACAAACAACAACCAACAAAAAAATGCCTTACAATTATTTCGGTGGTCCCTTTAAACACTAGATTTCTGATTTATTTTTTTTAAAAAACGAATTTCTTTAACATATTGATATGCTAAGGTTATTTTCCTTTCGAAGCACAATTCTATCATACACCACTAGTTTTCTGTGTTAGTTTTTTAATCCTTAAGCCAAACAAGACCATGCGTGAGTATACACAAATGATAAAACATGCAGGAATTGTTTCTTTTTCCAGTCACAAAATGTTCACAGGTCTATGACATGTTCTGTTATGTTTCCAAACATGCTAAAACTTTACGAATCCGATGTAGTCATTTTGTAGGCTCAATTCACTTCAATTCAAGTTTGTTTGTATATGCGCTTTTTACGATACAAATCATTACAAAGCCACGTTACAGAAAATTCAGTTTTCTACAATATTTAGTAGTAGCGTCTCAGTGATGACTGTCAGTATGCTTCTTTAATTTTATGCCAGATTTGGTTAGCATTTCCATATTTTCATTTCAAATAACGAAGACCACAAAACCTTGGTGTAGGAAAAGGAACAGAACAAACAGCATTTCCTCATGTCCCTTATTGCTTTTATATCACATATTTGTCAATACACAGGTGGGAACGCGAGCGAGTGACGTTGTTTGACAGGCGTCACCGGGGCGCATGACGGCTGAAGTTTGGGAGCGCGCGACTGTATGTCTCTTATACACTCTGTGCATCCAGTAAATAAAACTGGGTTTGAAGCCCTGCGTTTGATAAAGAAATGTGTATGTGATGTAATGTTTCGTTTATTTCAACATGAGGGAGACTGTATATACACAAAGAGCCGAGTACAAAGTCTGAGCTGACTTTGAGAGGAAAGATAATCTACTTGTTTTGATGAATAGTAGGACAGGCCAAAGCCACCATTATGTTTGTAACGTGATATTGCCACAGTAATTTATGGTGCTCCAAACAGCATCTCAAACCTCCGTTTAATTCGGAATGTTTCTGGTTACGAACGCTAAAATTGAATCCGGACAACACGTTACTGACCGTAGTCTCACTTACCGCCGTATGGTTCGCGTCGTATTTAAACCGCACTGAGCATAGACAGTCCATGGCGAACCGATCAGAAGGTCTCCTTCTTCACCGATCCTGTTTTCGGGTGCTGTGTTGCAAAAATCAGCAGAAGGGACACAGACGCCAGAGATGCCGGAGCTCGAACCGCTCATTGGCACAATTGTCGCTGTCCAATCATGTTCACTGGAAGCGCTTAATTCTGGTGAGGCCCGTGTCAGTCATGTTCCGTCAGTGTGAAAAGGCGGAATATCCGGAGCTTAAAATGGTAGGGCGTGAACAAAGCTTCCAGGTGTCTGTCAGTTTGGTATGTACATGTTATTGACAAAAAACAAGCAATGAATCTATTTGTGCTTGGATTTATTATATTGAAGTGATCAAGTCAAACACACTGTGGATTTTATAGTTGTTTCTCCCCTTGTTCAAATTTGGCATTGAAAATAAATACGTTTTCACTGTTCAAATAATAGGTACCCTCTTTGCCACTTACGGTATACTGATCACAGCTTTACTGTTTTTTCTGGACAGATATGAAAAAACTTAAAAATCTACAGTTCATTGGACACGGGGTATATTATTTTGTTACAGTGCACGATTTATTTTCTGCACTAGAATGGCAGTAGTTCTTCTTAAATTGCTTTCCTTCACCATCCTCTAATGAACTCATTAGAATGCCTGCCCATCCCCAAAGCTATAATGTTTATTATTGCGTTTTCAGCTAGTAGGAAAAATTAGTCCTGAAGTGCTTATATTAAAGCCAAATCCATTATGTTGATAATCTTGCTAGTGGCAGAACAGAAAGAGGAGACATGGAGTAAATGAGGATAATTGTTTAGCAGATGTTTCCATGGTAAGAGGAGGTGGTTGGGTGGTTGTCTCACATGTCCAGTTGTTGTCTCTTGACACAGAGAATTCATTTGATCTGACATTATCAGTTGGTCACAAGTGTTCAGCACAGTAGGGCGTAAGGGGCACCAGAGATGGAGAGAGGGAATAGAATATGTGCTGGAAAAGCACAAATATCTCCTTCTTCGCAACCTCTGCATCAGTGTCAGGTCAAAGATTGAAATATAAATCAAGGTCTGGCCGGACTCATTACTTTTTTTTTTTTTGTATGCCCAAGCTATAAATCTTGTCATGTTTTGAACATGCACAGTAGAGATAAAGACTTAGTATGCATTTTTTAAGCTGATGTTTTGGCTTATTTTAAAGGTGAGGTTTTGTTTTATTATTTTTCTTTGATCAGCAGACCAAGGCTCTCTGTGGTGCTCTTGAGATTACTGTAAATGCAAAGAGATTTTAATTAAGCTGCAAAAATCTATCGTCTATCGGTGCTATCTATCTATCTGTACTATCTATCTATCTCTCTACACTTATATTTATAACAGAATTATAAATGCAACACTTTTGTTTTTGCCCCCTTTTTCATGAGCTGAACTCAAAGATCTAAGACTTCTCTATTACCCAAAAGGCCTATTTTTCCTCAAATATATGTTCACAAATCTGTCTAAATCTGTGTTAGTGATGCAATTCTCCTTTGCGTGAGATAATCCATCAACCTCAAAGTGTTGCATATCCAAAGACATCTCAAGATGATGATTAGACATCATGATTATTGCACAGGTGTGCCTCAGGCTGGCCACAATTCACGGTATCTCTGTGCATTCAAAATGCCATCAATAAAATGCATCTGTGTTGGTTGTCTATAACATACTCCTGCCCATACCATAACCCCACTGCCACCCTGGGCCACTCGATCAACAACGTTGACATCAGCAAACTGCTCACCCACACGACCCCATACATGCTGTCTGCCATCTGCCCTGTACAGTGAACACCAGGATTCAGCAGCAAACAGAACACCTCTCCAAAGTGCCAGACGCCATCGAATGTGAGCATTTGCCCACTCAAGTCGGTTACGACAACGAACTGCAGTCAGGTCTAGACCATGAAAACCAATACGAGCACGCAGATGAGCTTCCCTGAGACGGTTTCTGACAGTTTGTGCAGAAATTATTTGGTTATGCAAACCGATTGTTGCAGGAGCTGTCTGGATGGCTGTTCTCAGACGATCTTGGAGGTGAAGTGGCCTTTTATTGTGGCCAGCCTAAGGCACACCTGTGCAATAATCATGCTGTCTAATCAG
>NC_056592.1:2592289-2598188 GCF_018340385.1 Cyprinus carpio
TTTAATTTCATGAATGCATTGGCAGAGGGAGTCAATGGGGCTGTAGTCATTTGTGCAAGTAAAAAGTTTAACTCATGAAAAAAACACATGGTCTTACATAAGTACTAAAATGTCATTATTATTATTATTATTATTATTATATATTAGTATTATTTACCATGGTAAATTGTGTTTACTACATACTTATCTTTACTTATCGTTACTGCGCTTTACTTAATTTTTTTTTTATATGTTCTATTGTATGTTGTACTTTATATTTTGATCTGTATTAATGTTCTAGCTGTTAGTGTTATATCTATGCACCAAGGGTCTGAGTGTAACGCAATTTCAATTCTTGTATGTATGTACTGTACCTGTGGAAGAATTGACAATAAAGCTAATTTGACTTGACTTCAACTACTGTGGTAAACTGTGGTTGAGTAATTAAATCAATTGTTAATTTTTGTAAAATGCTTCCAGGATGTTGTAACCCTAAAGGTGAAACAGTTAGCACCATTTTTTTCTGAGAGCTTTTTTAAAGCAATTACGAACATACACAATCATTAGAACTGTAACCACCCGTTTTAAATAAATTACTTGCACAAATTAGCCAATGTAAAATAAATATTTACATGTACATAAAAGTTGGTGTCAGTACGATTTTGTAATTTTTTTAGTAGCATGCTCACCAAGGCGCACTATTTGAAACAAACCAAAACAGTATAAAAGCAGCAATATTAAGAAATAACAATTAAGAACTAGAATAAAAAGTTTGTCCAAGACAAACTAAGTTGGCTGAGAAGAACTGAACGAAGTTTGAAAATTTCGCAAGTTGAAAAGTTTAAAAAGTTGAAAAGTTTCGAAAGGTTGAAAACAGTTTAGAAAGTTGAAAGTTTAAGAAGTTTAATAAACAAGTGATTAGCATATTGCTAGCATGATAAGCTAGTTACTAGGATGTCCTTAGCATGATAGACCAAAGTTACTAGGCAGTTTCTAGCACGACTAAGCTAATTACTCGCATTTTGCTTCAGCATAGTTAAGTTACTAGCATGTTTTCCAGCATGATTAGCAAATGACTAGCATGTCACTTATCAATGTTTTTTCAGCATGATGACGCTTGACTAGCAGTCGCTAGCAGTTTTCTAGCATGATGCAAGTGACTAGCTGTCCACTAGCATGTTTTCTAGCATGATTAGCAAAGTGACTAGCGATGTTCACTACCATTTTTTTAATAATCATTATGTACGAGTGCTATCATGTCTCTAGCATGTTTCTCGCATGATTCGCAAGTGACTAGCATGTCGCTAGCAATTTTTTTATCATATTAGAAAGTGACTAGCATGGTTTTCTTAGATGATGAGCGATTGACGAGCGGTCGCTGAGCATGTTTTCCTAGCATGATTAGCAATGATAGCATGTCGACTAGCAGGTTTCTAAGCATGTATACCAGTGATTGCTTTCACTAGCATGTTTTAATCATATTCGCGAGTGACTATCATGTCCGGAGCATGTTTCCTAGCATGAGATAGCAATGACCTACATGTCCGATAGCATGTTTTAGCATGATTACAAGTGACTCAGCATGTTTTTTAGCATGATTAGCAAGTGCTGCATGTCCCTAAGCATGGTTTTTAGCATAGATTAGCAAGTGACTAGAAATAGTCAGACGATTAGATAGGATAGCATCGCTCGAATAGATAGATAGCATAGATAGCATAGATAGATATATAGCAAGTGATAGCCATGTTGTAGCATGATTAGATTGATAGCATGGCGCTAGCATGTTATGATAGAAACGCCAGTCACGATGATTAGCAAGTTACTACATAGCTCAGCATGTTTTCTAGATAGATAGATTCGACTAGGATAGAATATATATGATAGAAACATGTCTATGATAGATAGATAGATAGATAGATTCCGAGATAGATAGATAGATAGATAGAATAGATAGATAGATGATAGATAGAGTAGATAGATAGAACAACCGTCAGTGCTAGATAGATAGATAGATAGATAGATAGAGAAGATGAGTAGATAGATAATATCTAGATAGATAATAGATGAGATCTGAGATAGATTAGAATAGATTAGTATAGATCGATAGATAATGAACCATCTGATTGAGTCGAATGGCGTTCATTGTGGTGAGATTTGAATGTTTGACAGGTGGAGTGTTGACGGAATGTTCAGTGAGGGCAGAGACTTTGTCACTTCAGTCTATGGGAGTTTATGATTTTAATCTGCATTTTGATGAACCCATAAGTCCAATCAGTCTAAAAAGATATAGCAAACTCGAGTCAGATCCGTCTGAAGATCTGGCTGAGTTGGGATCCTGAAGGGTAAAGCTCGAGGAGGAGTATCAGTCAGAAATGTAGTCTCCGAAGCAGATAATAACTCGATAAAAATAGGTTGCGGCACGACAAACTAAGTTGGCTTGGAAAGGCCGGGGGAACGAAAGGTGAAAAGGGGGAAAGTTGGAATAGTATAGAGGTGAAAGTTGGAAAAGTTGGAAAGTTGAGGTCGAAGCCACTTAACTAGATAAAAAGTTTGTGCAAGTACAACTTTAAGTTGGCTTGGAGAAGACGAACAGAAATTGAAAAATTTAGAAAGTTTGAAAAGTTTAGAAAGTTTGAAAGTTTAAGAGTTAATAAACAAGTGATTAGCATATTGCTAGCATGATAAGCGCCGTTACTAAGATTCATTACATTGATTAGCAAAGTTACTAGCATGTTGCTAGCACGATATCGAATTACCTAGTCACTACCGTATTTCTAGCAGTGATTATGCAGGTTTACTAGCATGTTTCTCTAGCACTTGTCTTTAGCAAATGACTGCTATGGCATGTTGCACTAGCATGTGTACATAGTTATGAGCAGCAAGTACGAGCATGTCTCTAAGCATGATTAGCACGTCATAGCATGATTAACAAGGCACTAGCATTCGCTAGCTTTTTCTTCTAGCCTGATTAGCGAGTGACTCAGCAGTACCTAAAGCAGGTTTTGGATAAGCATGATTAGCAGAAGTTTACTAAAGCAGTCGCTAGCATGTTGCGCGAGCATGATTAACAATGACTAGCCATTTTCTAGCAAGTTACGAGCATGGTGCTAGGGAAGTTTAGATAGATAGCATGATATAGCAAGTGACTAATAGCATATATATAAGCATAGATAGATAGCATAGATAGCATAGTGACTTTCAGATGTAAGTTAGATAGCATAGATACGAAGCATGTTAGTAGCTAGATTAGCAGATAATACATAGATTACAAGTTACTAGCATTCACTAGCATGTGATAGCATGATATAGAAAGAGATCATACGATAGTAGATAGATAGATTAGATGATTACGATAGACCAGCATAGTCATAGATATATAGATAGATAGCATTAGTATAGATAGACTAGATAGATGAGCTAGCATAGAGAATGAAACAGTCATGATGAGCAGATACTAGTAGCATGTCAGATAGCCTAGTTTAGATAGATAATAGATGGATAGATAAGATACTTAGCATAGTCCTATCATGATTAGATAGATAGACCGATAATAGATAGATCATGATTAGATAGATATCTAGATACAGTCAGATAGGATAGATAGATAGAATAGAACAGTCAATATAGATAGATAGCATAGATAGATAATAGAAACACATGATGAATAGATATATAGATAAATAGAGTAGATAGATTAAGAATCATAGATAGATAGATAGAATAGATAATAGATAGGCGATAGAATGAGCTCAGATGATAGATCGATAGATAGATATAGATAGATACCATCAGATAGATAGATAGATAGATAGATAGATAGGATAGATATGAATAGATAGATAGGCTAGATCGATAGATGATTTTGAATGATTTTGTAAAGGGGTTAGTAATAGTACATAGAAGGCATGTCGGATTGATGGTAATGGGCTTCATTGTGTTTATATTTGAATTTTGACAGTTGGAGTTTACCGGACTGTTCAGATAGCAGGAGGCTTTTCAATGTAAGTCTAATGATTTTAATGATTTGTTAATCTTCTTTATGAAACCGTAAGTCAATCAGTTCTAAAAAGATATCGCAACTCGATCAGATCAGTCTGAAGAGCGGTGCTGAGTTTTGGAGTCTGTAAGTTAAGCTCGAGGAGAGTAGCAGTCAGAATTTAGTCTCAGACTAATACAATAATAATAAGTTTTAGCAATATGTAGTCATTAAGTTGCTTTCCTCACGCACCTAATAACTAAATGTAATTAGGTGAACTACTTGATGTTTGCTTGTCCGTGTGGGCCAAAAGAGCCACTGTCGTGTGTGTCCCCCTCCTGAGCTGACTTGGTGGAAAAAAAAAACTTCCAACAGTATTTTTCTGTGGACCCTTGCTGTTTTTTCTGTTCCAATAAGCATTGGCTATGACAACAGGTTTCAACGGTTTGGCTACTGTCTTCAATGAGGTCATGTTTTTTTTTTGTGTTTGCTAAAAGGGGGGGCTCGAACTGAAGTGTTGTAGGCAAAAAACAAAAAACAAAAAAACGCGACCAAAACCCCACCCCCCCCCCCCAACAAAAACAAAAAAACCAAACATTACAGCAAAAAAAAAAACTTTTCCGTCAAAATTTTGGGGGGGGGGGGGGGGGCTAGTGTCCCCCCCCCCACACACCACACAACCCTTTTTTTTTTCTTTCGGAGATTCAGTTTTTGGGGGGGGGGGGGGTGGGGGGGGGGGGGGGGGGGGGGGGGAATGGGGGTATATGGGGGGGGGGGGGGGCGGGGGGGGGGGGGGGGGCGGGGGGGGGGGGGGGGGGTGCCATTTTTGGGGGGGGGGCCCCACGATTTTTTTTTTCGGGGGGGGTGGGGGGAAAACACCGCGTTTTTTCAACACACCCTACCAACGAGGTTCACACAAAAACCAACCAAACCATACCCACACCACCCCCTAACCCAAATTTTTTTTTTTTTTTTTTATATATATTTTTTTTTTTTATAAATTTTAGATTTTGATTTTTTATTTTCATATGTTATTTTTTTGTCAAAAGGGGGGGGGGGGGTTTTTTTGTGTGTTTTTTTTTGTTCTTACGTTTGTTTTTTACTGATTTTTTTCCACTGATCCCCCCCCCCCCCCAGGGGGGGGGGTTTTTTTTTTGTTTTTTTTTTTATTTGTTCCCCCCCCCACGACCAATTTCTTTTTTTCCCCACACATTGGTTCCATTTTTGAATTGTGTTTTTTTGGGGCTTGCTTTTTTTGTATTTTTGGGGCCCACCCCGGGGGGGGGGGGGGCGGGGGGGGGGGGGGGGGGGCGGGGCCCCCCCCCAAATTTTTTTTTTTTCGGTTTTTTTGGGGGTGGGCACGGCGGCACACAGCAACACCAAACCAAGACAAACATGACCCAACCACGTTTCAGGGGGGGGGGGGGGGGGGGGGGGGGGGGGGGGTGGGGAGATCGATGCAATGGGGGGGGGGGGGGGGGACAAAGGGGGGGGGGGGGGGGGGGGGGGGACAAACTCTAACACACCGGGGAACAACGGGGGTGGGGACACACAAAACGGGGGGACCAAAAAAACAAACACCACCCACAGTTGGGGGGGGGGCACCCAACCCACACCCCCCAAAACAAAGGGGGGGGGGGGACACCCCCCCCCCACCCAAAAACAAAAAAAAAAAAAAACAAACACCACACAAAAAAAACAAAACAACAAAAAAAAAAAACAAAACAAATTTCTTTTTTTTTTTTTTTTTGCTTTGGGGAAAAAAAAGGACCAAACAAAACAAAAACAAGGGGGAGGGGGGAAAAACAAAAAGGAGGGGGGGGGGAAAAAAAAAGGGGGCCCCAAAAAAAGGGGGGCCCCCAGGTTTTTTTTTTCCAAAACAAAAGGGGGGGGGGGTGTTTTTCTGTTTTTTCACCCAATTTTTTTTTTTTTGGGGGGGGGAGG
>NC_056592.1:2599156-2744156 GCF_018340385.1 Cyprinus carpio
AGGTTCGGGGTCTTTTTAAAAAAAATAATTTATGTTTGTTTTTTTTTTTGTTTGAAAAAACAATTTGTTTTTTTTTTTTGTTCAACAGGTGATCCAAAACAATTTTAAAACAATTCCACACAAAAACAAAAAAAAAACCATGCACTTTTTTTTCTAAAAAATTTACAAAAAAACATCTTTTTACAAAACAAAAAAACTAACACAGCAGCCTAAACTAACTTTCCTCCTTTAGGTCCTGGTTTCTTCCCCGGGAGGCACCACTCTCAAATTTACTAGAGATTTAAGCCATTTTTCAGTTTTTGTCCCGCCTTCAACAAATTTTTCCAACACTCGCGCTGCCTTCAGCCCTGATGACAACTATGGAGGCCCATACCAGTCCTAACCAAATATTATCCTTATCTTGTGATTCATTGCCCCTAAAGGTTAAGTTCACAGATTGTCAAACAGGGCTCCTGTTGTTCAGTGTTTATATATGGTACACATGAACAACGGGTTCTTCTGAATTACATGTACCAAAATATCACCATTTATTTGGGGACCCTTTGCAAAACTCTGCCAGATGATGCAAAAAGTTGACTGAATGTCTCACTTGTTGTGTCTGTTTTAGCTGGTGTTTTCTGCCTTTGTATTCTCCACTGTTCGTTTACTACAATCAAACCTACACCCCAACATACTAGTACAAACCAAGTCTTATCTCTACTATGTTATATGGGTTATGTTATGACTGATTTTAAACTGTACTATTTTTATTGCAGGTTTTCTGGGATCCAGTTGAAGACATTCAGAA
Organism: Cyprinus carpio; assembly: GCF_018340385.1. Taxonomy (NCBI): domain Eukaryota; kingdom Metazoa; phylum Chordata; class Actinopteri; order Cypriniformes; family Cyprinidae; genus Cyprinus; species Cyprinus carpio. Next base: position 2,599,944 of record NC_056592.1, read on the forward strand.
CATCCGATGTTGGTCTGGGGACAGCTGTACCTACCAGTACACCCCACTGACCTCTCTCCTTTTGCACGGAATATCTTACTACTACCATGTTTCGTGAAGGTATTATCTATACACAAAAACTGAGCACCGTGACCCCAGTGGAATCTGCAGGTGTAAAAGAATAGTTTTCACACTGCATATCAGTGAACACTGAAGTCACAAAAGTTTTTTTTTTTTAGGAGTTGCAAATGTTTTATTTACTCTTTCTTTCTCATAAACACAACACACAGGTAACACCATTTCAAAATTCTGAGGTTCACAATCCTATTCTAAAAATCACAAAATAAAGAAACCCATATGCTCACAGTTTGGACAGAGCTGCTGTAGTGAATGTGCGGCAAAACACACTTTTACACCCCATCAAAATGTGAAATCATGAAAAAATGTTGAGCACATTTGTATATACAGTCGTGATCAGAATAACTGGCACCTTAATAAATATGAACCAAAGAGTCAAGGTGAATGCTGATACTGGATGTGATTGAAATCACCTGCAAATGGCCTTAAGCCAGGGGTGTCCAACTCGGTCCCTAGAGGGCCGGTGTCCTGCAGAGTTTAGCTTCCAATTTGCCTCAACACACCTGCCTGTAAACGAGGGGAAGTTGCCTAGTAAGACCTAATTAGCTAGTTCAGTTGTGTTTACCTCGATTTGGAGCTAAACCTCTGCAGGACAGTGGCCCTCCAGGACTGAATTTTGACATCCGAGCCTTTAAGCAACTAAATTAAACTGTAAAAATATGTTTTCTAAAACATCATGGACAGAATATTCCTGAGAGCACTGTACAAAACCCGCAGCGCCACCTGCAGGACCGTTTAAAAGCATTCAAATGCTTCAAAGCGGCAAATGCGATTAAGTGCTGAAGCGTGTTACTCGCCCGGTAACTTTTTATGAATGGTGGGAGAATGTTGAGACTTGCTTAATACCTATCAAAAATTTGCAACCGATGGTGGATTTAATTATTATAAATCGAGGCGTAATAGTCTGACGCGCTACATTCTGCTGTAATAGTACTGTTCGATTTACTGTAAATGCTGTGTTCGTCGGTCACTTTTAATTTGCATTTGGGAATTCAACAATCGTCATTAGAATCGTCTATAAATCTTTTGTGGTTTACAGAGAGAAGTTTCAGTGTCACGATGATCATTCAGAAATCATTCTAATCTGCTGATATTGCTGCTCAGAAGCAATTAACTATTTATTATTAGCATAATTATTAAAAGAGTTTTTGCTGCTTTAACTTTTTTGTAGAAACAATGATACCACTCAAATATTTGTAGTATGATTTAAAAATCAGAGAGAGAAATTAATAATTCATTCATCATACCTTAAAGTGCTGAAAAGTGAGTGGAAGACATTTTAAAATGTTTCAAAATATTTATATTTAATAAATGCTTTAACAAATTTAATAAATATATTTGATACATGCAAAAACTGTGACGGCTTGTAAAAGAGGAGGAAGCAATTGCAGGCAATCAGAAGAAGTTATGGATATCAGAGTCCAGAATGTAGGCAATGGAAACGAAGGTCTACGGTGGCGTGAGAAGAGCTGGATGGTGAAGTCGAAGGTGACGGTGAAGACGGTCAATGGATGAAACCAGGAACAGACCGGAACACTGACACGAAGACGACAACACGAACACCAATCCAGCCCACACGAACACGAAAGACGGTAATCCAACTAGGAAGTGGAGACATGAATGAGGATCTGACAACAGACAGAGAGATGAGTGAGTATATGTAGCTGAGTGGAGATGAGGATCAGCTGGAGCGAGACAATCAACACACAGGTGACAACAATCAACCAAAACGAGCACATGATGGAGACTACGTGAGTACAAAAACAAACACAAAACATGACACGGAGGAAACAATGGATTTCCTACCGTGACAAAAACATGCTGTTCAATGAACTTTCTATTTATCAAAGAATCCTGAAAAATACAATGTATCACCATTTCCACACAAAATATGATGCAGCAAAACGTACTCGGTTACTAGCGTAACCTCGGTTCCCTGAAATACGGGAACGAGTACTGCGTCGAAGACGCTATGGGGAAAACTCCTATTTCTCCTGAACTGAAGCCTTGTTCAATCACACAGTGAAACTGCACGGCCATTGGTTTGTTTAGACGTAGCCTAGCCTAATAATCATAGACTGTAAGGTAACAGCCTAATAGATTAAAATAATTTATAGTTACTTCTTTAGATTGAGTTCTGCTTAACCTAATTAGCTTTTGAGTTCCCATCACAAATATATATTGAGTTGAATTAACTTTTCAAAATGTTGGAGTTAGATGAACTCATTTCATTTAGCGAATTTCAGTGTTAGGTTTTACAGGCTTAGCTGCCACGAATTCATTCGTTCGTTACCTAGTTTTAGTAGGCCTAAATCGTGGAACGAAACATTATATTTCGTAATTGGTTAAGTATTCGTTCTCGTTTAGGCTTAGCTGGCACAAATTCATTCGTTTCCTAGTTTTAGTAGGCCCAAATCGTCGAATTAAATTTTTAATTCGAATTATATTCGGAGCTCCGTAGCTAGTTATTAAATAATATCAGTTAAACTGTAGACCTAAACTCACAGCTGTACAGATGGTAGACAACCAAAATGGGTACTACCGCCGCGCGTACCGCCGCGGCGTTAACTGCAAGTCAGTCGCGTGTTAAATTAATTTGCGAAACTACCGCCAGGTGGCGCGAAGAGACGGATTGCGAACTGAATGTAATTGTAAAATGAGATAAAAGGAGGAGGTAAAACCAACAATAACATTATGATATAACATTGTACCATCTTTAAAAAAACATTAAAAAATGTACAGTGAGTTAATTTCAAAATGTAGGATAGTCTTAGGCTACAGTCTACTCATCAAAAATTAAAAGACCTTTACAAGAAGGATCTTATGCTTGCTATTGTTATTAAAAGGTCATTAAATATAAGGCCTATATATACGGATAATAAAAAGCTAAATGTTTTTCATTTTCGGTTCATTCTTGGTTTAAAAAAATCCTTTCAGGTTCCATTGGCAGATCGAAATGAGAACGGTCCAGCATTTAGCAATAATTATTGTTAATTCTGTCATTATTCTTGATTTTTCAAACTGCTAACACTTTGCATTTTTGAATTATGCCTTTACTGTGTGACCAAAAATTGAGTATTTTCTGTTTCAGCTGTTGTTGATCGTGCTGGTGCCTCGCGCACATTCATTGGAAAACAGTAGCGCGTTCACACGTGCCATTCACCGCGAGCAGCGGTTCCACTTTGGCATATTTTTGCTATGAATTATTTATTTATTTATTTTTTCCCGTTGATACTGAAACACGCGTGAACTACAAAGACTATTTTACCTAATGAATAATAGTTAAGCTTGAAATAGGCAACATCAAGAATATGGAAACGTTTGGATTTCTCCCGAATGAGAGCCCAGCCTTACCTTATGGTTCGCTTTAAATTATTATTCATTTATTTATTTATATTTTGTTTATAGCTAAGCCTATATTATTATATACTGCAATTTTTATTTATCCATTAGAATTAAATATTTTTAATTCTTGTTCTGTTCTGATAAATTTGTTAAATTTAAAGGATTTGTTGTAAAGTGAAGGGAACTAAAAATAATCTGTTGGCACATTATAACATTATTAGGCTAGCCGTTATTATTTCTGAATGTAATAAAATGCAACTTATACATTACTTATATATATATATTTTTTTTTTCCTCTCACAAACTTAATTTATTTTTTATCCTGTTTAAAAATAAATAAATAAATAAATAAATAAATAAAAAATGCAGCAAACGAAAATATTTCGATTAATCGGTTAATATTTGTTACTGTGGGTTAACAGTAATTATAATTATTATATACTTAGGAATAGAGTCTGGGCCTAATCTAGGCTATCCAGGTTTTTTATTTTTTTTTTATTTTCATTGCATCTGAAAATGACTTTGTGCAGCACATTCACTTCGCACGCTCAACCTGCCTCGCGCGTTGCTCAGCTGTGGACGATTTCAAAATGTTTGATATAAAGGTTGATGTCCCCATTTTATACAGGAATTGTTCATCATTTAAAAAAAAAAATCGAATTATATTTGTTAGTCTATAAATGAACTTGTTAACAATATAATTAGAACTATTTAACATGCACTGTGACATTTTACCCTTTTTTAACTTATAAACTCCTTGAGATTTTAAAGTCAGTTTAATAGTATTGAAGTCAAGTTTTTTAAAAAAAAAGGATTAATATGCAAAATGTGAATATTCTCATATATTAGGCCTATATTTTAATTTATATTTTAAAATTCCTTTAATAAAACAACATGCATTTTTGTTATTCGTTACCTGTCCTTTATTTTGACAGACAACTTCTTTGGGAAAATATATTTGTCTGTATACGATTAAGAAATTGTTGCGTGTTTTATAAATTATTTTCTTTATTTTAGTAAAACGTGAGGGCACTGTATAATTTCGTTCCCATTATTTTAGGCCTAATTAAAACAAGAAAAACGAATAAATTAAACCTGCACGATTTAACTAAATCATTGAAAGTCTAAAGAATGGACGGATTAATAAAACGTTCTCATTTTTAAACTCAAGTTCTCTCATTATAATCAACCGAATACACACGATGTAAATAAGAGCTTCATTAATTGACAACTTCAGTGATTTTAAAGGGAGCCTTCTTTACTTGATTTCATATAATTTAAGTAAAAAAATAAAATTGCAGCCGCATTTAAATGCAGGTGTGTAAATTTGTCTGCTTGCAAGATTTGCGCGGCGCGAGTGATGCTGAGTGCACGCGCAGCATTTATTCTTATTTGTTTTATCTTCATTACAACTCTTGTTTGGTTTTATTTTGGCTAATTGCATGTAAAAAATCATTTACGTTGTAATGCATATGCAAAATGTGAATGATTATTCATATTCAAGTGTTTGTGCGAAAATTATTAATGCGCATGCAGGACAGGGAGGCGCCCTCTAGATCGCTTGAATTTTTTTCCTGATAATGAATTAACTTAAAATTGTGGTGTCTCACATACATGAGAAAATATACTACAGAAAGCTTGAAATGTCTTTTAAACGAATCAATTCAGAACGAAAGCATTATGTAATCTGAGAAGGTTGTATTCTTTTTAAAGGCGAGTCCATGTGGATAAAGTCAGCACTGTGAATTTCATCTTGCAGCCGACAAGAAAAATTTTTGTTTATTAATAAATAATTAAAATGTCTCCTTTTTTACAATTATTGGGCTACTTCTGCCTGTGCTTTGTGGTAAACTTAATGCATGTGCTTGAGCGCAGAATATATTAAGGCTCATTATGGATTATAGATGTAAAATTTAATATAAACCTGCGATTAGTTGAATAATGACAAATGAACGGCTAGTAACTAGAAAAATCTTACGTGGGGGGCAGACCTATTAAATACCCTCTAGACATCTCTGTTAAAGCTTTTAAAGCATTTTATACGCGTTTGCATAAATTCTTCTTTCAGAACGGTCCTGTAATGGAGAGATGCTTTACACACTGTTTTTTTCCTCTGAAACACAAAAACAAAAATGGAAATAAAAGTGATTTTATTAATTTTATGGGGGGGGGGGGGGGTTTGGGGGGGGGGGGGGGTGGGGGGGGGGGGGGGGGGGGGGTGGGGGGGGGGGGGGGGGGGGGGTGGGGGGGGGGGGGGGGTGGGGGTTGGGGGGGGTGTTGGGGGTGGGGGGGGGGGGGGGGGGGGGGGGGGGGGGGGGGGGGGGGGGGGGGGGGGGGGGGGGGGGGGGGGGGGGGGGGGGGGGGGGGGGGGGGGGGGGGGGGGGGGGGGGGGGGGGGGGGGGGGGGGGGGGGGGGGGGGGGGGGGGGGGGGGGGGGGGGGGGGGGGGGGGGGGGGGGGGGGGGGGGGGGGGGGGGGGGGGGGGGGGGGGGGGGGGGGGGGGGGGGGGGGGGGGGGGGGGGGGGGGGGGGGGGGGGGGGGGGGGGGGGGGGGGGGGGGGGGGGGGGGGGGGGGGGGGGGGGGGGGGGGGGGGGGGGGGGGGGGGGGGGGGGGGGGGGGGGGGGGGGGGGGGGGGGGGGGGGGGGGGGGGGGGGGGGGGGGGGGGGGGGGGGGGGGGGGGGGGGGGGGGGGGGGGGGGGGGGGGGGGGGGGGGGGGGGGGGGGGGGGGGGGGGGGGGGGGGGGGGGGGGGGGGGGGGGGGGGGGGGGGGGGGGGGGGGGGGGGGGGGGGGGGGGGGGGGGGGGGGGGGGGGGGGGGGGGGGGGGGGGGGGGGGGGGGGGGGGGGGGGGGGGGGGGGGGGGGGGGGGGGGGGGGGGGGGGGGGGGGGGGGGGGGGTGGGGGGGGGGGGGGGGGGGGGGGGGGGGGGGGGGGGGGGGGGGGGGGGGGGGGGGGGGGGGGGGGGGGGGGGGGGGGGGGGGGGGGGGGGGGGGGGGGGGGGGGGGGGGGGGGGGGGGGGGGGGGGGGGGGGGGGGGGGGGGGGGGGGGGGGGGGGGGGGGGGGGGGGGGGGGGGGGGGGGGGGGGGGGGGGGGGGGGGGGGGGGGGGGGGGGGGGGGGGGGGGGGGGGGGGGGGGGGGGGGGGGGGGGGGGGGGGGGGGGGGGGGGGGGGGGGGGGGGGGGGGGGGGGGGGGGGGGGGGGGGGGGGGGGGGGGGGGGGGGGGGGGGGGGGGGGGGGGGGGGGGGGGGGGGGGGGGGGGGGGGGGGGGGGGGGGGTTGGGGGGGGGATGAATGGGCCAACCCTTCTCTGCAGATATTGTTGCTATGGTTGTGCATTGTAATAGGCTACAAAATAATAATAATAATAATAATCAGGTAATACTAATAATAATAAAAATAATAATAATAATTTATTTCACTTATTGATCTCCAAAAACTCCAAAAATGATTTTTGTTTTTCATGTCTGTAACGCTTTTTGGGGGGTTTGTGTATTCCCATTCAACTAATTTGTTTAAAAAAAGACCTATTAAAACATCATAGACGGATCAAAAATACATTGATGTCATGTTTGGGATTTAGAAAAAACATAAAGCAGAACATGTTCACCATTTCAATTAAATTGGTCATGAAAAGGCTACATTCTGTGACAAATTTAATATGTTCTATTTTATAGTCTAAAAAAATATTGTCTCGACAAAACAAAATAAAATTAATGCAACAGTTTTTGTTTTTTTTTTTTTTTTTTTTTTTTTATTTTTTTTTTGTGTTTGGGTTAATGCATCTGAATTTGAGTTATAATAATAACCAAAAAAGAAAAATATTGCGCTATACAGTAGTCAACATTTGAAGTGGATCAAAATCTTTCTTCAAAGTTGCCCTAAAACCAAAATGACGAGGCAATCGTCCTATCAAAACCTGTTCTGCAAGTTTGATACCCTCATAAGACACTGTGCATATGAAAGACCAAGAGATTCACACCTTTATCTCGACCCCCACAAGCTATACATAACTACCCCAACCCTCTCCAGCTGAACTGTACTCGGTCTGTTTGTTGGCTGTGAGGAACGGTGTGTTGTCATGTTACTGGGGTGAAACATGCCTGCACTCACAGCAGACCTACTCTTTTTATTCATTATTTTCCCGCAGCCCATATTATTATTATCACTAGACCAAAATAATAACTAATTATCAATTGATAATTAATCATTATTTTACGAAAATCATTGTTATTTGTGAACGTAGCGTTTGGGAAGGCTTTAAGACCAAGCGGAGTCCTCCATCAGCTGCTTCCGCTTCACAGCGCGCGAGACTCGCGCTAACTGACCCAGCTTCAAAGTCCGCAAGTTTTGATTTAACTTTGTGAATTTGGGCGTTTGAGGATTGCTTTTAGTGAGAGCGGAGTTTTGCGTGAGATGATAACATTCAGTCTACCTGAAGGAAGACGTATTTCATTGTAAGTTAATGCTGTTAAATAGGGAGTTAAAATGGAGAGAGAGAGAGAGAAAGAGAGAGAGAGAGAGAGAGAGAGAGAGAGAGAGAGAGAGAGAGAGAGAGAGAGAGAGAGAGAGAGAGAGAGAGAGAGAGAGAGAGAGAGAGAGAGAGAGAGAGAGAGAGAGAGAGAGAGAGAGAGAGAGAGAGAGAGAGAGAGAGAGAGAGAGAGAGAGAGAGAGAGAGAGAGAGAGAGAGAGAGAGACTTTTGACTTTAGAATGTCCTTTATTTATACATTACAAAATAGCTTTTTTGCTTTTATGGGAAAAAACACATAAGTTTATACATTCCCAAGCTATAAAAACATGAATAAATAAATAAATAAACAATAAAAGACCTTAAACACTCAATTACAAACCTTCTCAAAAAATGTTAATTTTAAATCCTTCAAAACCATCAGGTTCACATAAAAACCCATCAACTCCCCAAAAATGATAAAAAAAAACATCACATTATTAGTAAGTTTGTAAAAAGCATATTCCAACGTTAGTCTTTTTTTAATAAAACAATTAACCATAAAAACAGGATCTGTTTCACCCCCCTTTGCTTCCACTTTATTTTTCCTTGTAACCCAAAATTGCAAGCTTGATTAAACCATACAAAAAATTTTAAATAATCACTTTCTTCTTTTTATCAACGGAGTACTTTGGGCCATAAATGAACAGATTAAAACTAAAACAACCCAACAGTCTTATACTCCAACATTTTGCCAATTCTAAAATATTTTTTAAACCGAGAACATTGCATAAAAACATGTAAAACACTCTCAGACTCACCACAGAAAGGACATCCCTCCCCAACTAAAGGATCTAACCGCGCTATGTGTCTGTTCGTGGCTAATATCCCATATACAATTCTCCATTGAAGATCTCCTATTCTCTTCTCAATGGGTCTTTTGTACAGGGACCTCAGCTTCCTCTCGGGGAAGAGTCTGACTCCAACACTGAAGTCCATTTTGTTCCTTTGAAGTCTTTAAAAATTTTATAGTTGCAGTTTTTAACACACACTCTGTAAAGGGTTTTCCTGGTAAGCGTTCTAAAACAACTCAACTCTGGGATTTTCATAGTCACTGTGTTTCCAGGGGTTTCCTCCCAATCTTCATCCTTTAGGGAGATTTTTAAAATCAGGGAAGCCATATGCCTCTTTACAGGTTTTTGGAGCAGTAACATTTAAAAAGTCTCTTGCTGCTCTTGGGAGTGCCGACTCTAGTTCGTTAAACAACCGTTGGGTGGTCCTTACGGATCTGAAGCCCACCATATCAGCCAGTTCCTTTGCCTCCATCCATTCACATCCTCTTCTGAGATCGGATACCTTTGATATCCCAGCACTAGTCAGTGCGACTCTGATGGCATCAGAGGACAAACAAACAGTGTGTAAAAGATCATTAAAAAATAAGGGCTCTTTTAGGATCCAGGCATCAGGACTCCCCCATTCTCTGGAAAAATTAAAAGTCTGCCACAGCTCCAATATATTACTATAAAAGGGTGTAAGTCCTCCGAGTGAAGTTCCATTAAAGTTCATTAAAAACAGTTCTTCTGGTCTTGAGAAGCAGGGCACACGCAACGTCCATCCACACGTGAGGCTGATGATAGAGGAGGCGCTGGACCGCCATCAATCGAAAGGTTGCCAGCCTCGCCTTTATGTCGATGAGTCCCTGTCCACCTTCATGCACCGGCAGGTAGAGCATCGCTTGTCCAGACCAGAAGAAGTCCACCAGCATCTTTTGAATCTCTCTGATTAAAACCATCGGTGGGTCGAGGACCATGAACTTATGCCAGAGTGTTGAGGCGATCAGATTGTTGGCGATCAGAACTCTTCCCCTATACGAAAGCTGGGGTAGCAACCATTTCCATTTAGACAACTTGGCGCGGACCCTATCTACTAATCCCTCCCAGTTTTTCTTTTCAAAGTCATCGTTACCTAAAAAATACCCCTAAATATTTAAAACCTGTTTTTATTCCATTTAACTTTTTTTGGAAGTTTAGGTAAGTTAAAAATATCATTACTTTTGGATCCAAACCATAAGGCTTCTGTTTTTTCCCAGTTAAGTTTGGCAGAAGAAAGTTTGCCATACCATTTCTAAGCTTTCTTCTAAACATTGCACATCTTCTGTATTTTTAATTACAACAGCAACATCATCAGCATAAGCAGAGAGAACAAAAGCTTCTTTTCTTAAACCTCCTGTTATAACTATGCCCTTTAATTTTTTCCTTATCATGCAAAGTAAAGGTTCTATTGCTAAACTGTAAAGCTGTCCTGACATCGGACATCCCTGTCTAATGCCTTTCTCCATTTTTACAGGAATGCTTAACCCTCCTCCAACTTTTATCAAACATGAAGCGTCATGGTATAACACCTTTATCCAAGATAAAAACTTTTCACCAAAACCATAGCATTTTAGAACATAAAAGAGATAGTGGTGATCTACACGATCAAAAGCTTTCTCTTGATCAAGGGAAACAATCCCAAAGTCCACATTGTACAGTTTTGTATACCTTTAAAATATCTCTCATTAAAAACAGGTTATCATAAATAGATTTCTTGGGAATACAATAAGCTTGGTCTTCAAAAATTAACTTGTCTAACACTTTTTTAAGTCTGTTAACAAAGCACTTAGACAGTATTTTGTAATCTGTAGTGAGTACAGACACAGGCCTCCAATTTTTTAACATAAGCAAATCTCCTTTTTTGGGGATTAGAGAGAGAACGGCCCGCTGACAACTTTTAGGGAGCATATTCAGATTAAAACTTTCCTTTAAAACACAAAACAAATCTTGCTCCAATAACTTCCCAAAAGGACTTATAAAACTCTGCCGGCAGACCATCAATGCCTGGAGCTTTCCCTTTATTAAGCTGATGAACTGCTTCCGTCACTTCTCCGAAACACAGGTCACTTTCAAGAGTTTGTGCAGTTTGTTCATCCAATACTGGCAGATCATTAAAAAAGTCACTTGATGGATAGAAGTCAGTCTCTTCTTTTGCATATAAATTAGTGTAAAAGTCCACAGCAAGCCTTCTCATCTCCTGAGGATCTGAGGTAACTGTCCCGTTTGCTTTTCGAATGCCATGCATAACATTGGATTGGGAGGTGTTTTTTCTCCAGGTTAAAGAAGAAGGTTGTTGGAGCATCCATATCCTGCACTGATATAAACTGTGCTCTGACCAAAGCTGCTTTAACCCTCTCCTGAAATATATCTCTTAATTCCTGTTTTTTTGTCTTTAAGCGTTCTTGTAAACAAGGATCATTTTGGTTCATCAGGCTATTTTGAATTTCACATATCTCTTTTTCTAAAACATATACAGTATATTTGAGCTCGTTTCTTGTATGTGATAAAAATTGTTGACTAAAAAGTTTAATCTGAGCTTTCCCCACTTCCCACCACTGCAGGAGATTGTTAAAATCACTTTTTTGAGTTACCCAATAACAATCCAAAATTGTTTAAAATTTTCGCAGAAGTCGTGATCTAAAAGAAGTTTGGTGTCAAACCTCCAAAAATAAAAACGAGGGGTTGTATGTGACAATAAAACATGTAAAGTGATCATATGGTGGTCTGAGATAACGTTTGGGATTATTTGTGTGTCCATTGCTCTATTATACATAGTTTTCTTCATATAAAATCTATCGAGACGAGCAGCACTAATTCTATTGTTGTTAGTAACTCTAATCCAGGTGTACTGTTTCACTCCTTCATTCTTTCCTCTCCAAATATCAAGGAGTTCTGATTGTTTTATAACATTTTTTAGGGATAGGGCAGATGATGGATGAGGTTCTTCACCATTCCTGTCAGTGATAAAATCTACAGTACAGTTCCAATCCCCACCCATAATTAAAAAATCATCTTGATCTAAATCATAAAGAACTTTCTTAAGTTTCTGAAATAGTTTAATTCGATCACTTCCTACTGTGGGAGCATAAATATTAATAAAAACAAAAACCTTACTGTTTATTTCTACTTTTAAAACAAGAAGCCTTCCTTTTTCTACTTCCTGTTTTGATAAAATATTGATCTTTGTTTTCACTGAGAAAAGTATTGCCACCCCTGCACTTACATTAGTGCCATGGCTTAAAACACACTCACCATCCCACCTCAAACCCCAATCTGTTTAATTTGCTTCATCACTGTGTGTTTCTTGAAGAAACATCACATTAATCTCTTTAGGTCCAATACACTCTTTTAACAAAGCTAATTTATTTCCATCCCTGGCCCCATTTATGTTCAAAGATCCTACTCTCAGGATATCCATAGAAATAAAAGAGGGAAGGAGATCAAATAAAATCAGAAAAAGTGAAGAGAAACCCGAAAGAGTTGTAGACACCCATGTGATCCTTATTTTAATTTACTTCTCTTATTTCGAACTTTCTTTGAACCTTGCCTAATTGCCGTTATGTGTTTCTTTAACCTAAATCTCTTTTGTTGGGACAGAACTTCATTGCTGCACTCACTGCGAATTTTTATCACTGAATCAACAAACTTGTTTAAATCGGGGAAAAAACTCTGCAAGTTCAACACTTTTGCCTTTGGTTTCATCCAAGAAGTTGTTAATCTGTTCAACAGTCTACAACTCTCCTTCATAAGCCTTATCCATATCCACATCAAAACAGGATTCATCATCTCTAATGCTTCCTTCAGTGACTTCAGACTGTCCATCCACCTCATCATCACTACTCTCCACACACCTCTTACTCAAAGCCTCTTCAGCATTAGCACCATCAGTACTCTGCTGAACACTTACACCACTGACACTAGGCATTTGACTATCATTAACAACATTAAACGCTTCACTTACCTCAGTGTTGATCACTTTGACCGTCTCTGCCTGTACACTGCCTTTCGTCGCTTCAGTTTGTTGCTCATCTGTCCGCGGGCCCTGGTTCTCCTCGGCGCGTTGTTTATGTGGACAGACGAAGCGTTTGTGGCCGATATCTCTGCACTCAAAACAGCGTAAACTGTCTGTGCTCGCGTACAGCATGTATGAACTGTCTCCGTGAGACACACGGAAAGAGACATCGAGTGTTTTTGTCCGGCGAAGTTAAAAACATATACAGTTGTCTCCTAAAAGACCACACGTGTTTTAACGATGCGTTCTTGCATCCGAGCGGAATCATTTTCACCCCTCCAGCAATTTTCCCGAATCTAGACAACTCCTTTACAATTGAATCACTGGAAATGAAAGGCGGTACATTTGAAACCGTGACTTTTGTAGCAGGGGCAGATAAGGGTGTGACGGGCACGTACGTTTCCTTAACCCAAATTCCGTTTTCAATCATTGTTTTTACTAAGTGTTCGTTTTTTAGAAACACTACAACAGCTTTGTTCATCCTAGAGGCCGAGTTTATGTTTTCGTGGCCGATTTGGTCCGCGACGGCGAGGAGAACATCTTCTATGGTTGCGCCTGATTCCGGCGCACACCTGAACCCATTCCTGAGAAAGAGAGGCGACGCTCCCCGCTCTGGGGCAGACGTCATTACAGCCTCACGCTCCCCACTCACTCAATCACACTGACTAACACTAATACAAAAGGAAAAAAGAAAAAGAAAAATAATGCCCAAAGAATTGGGGGAAAAAGAGGAAAAGAAAAAGACAAACAAAAAAACAAAAAAACGGTTAAATCAGAAAAAATCTTGAAAAACAGTGCGATCCCCCACATGCAACCCAAACGCCACACTCTCGCTACCCAGCATGCAACACACCGGAGAGAGAGAGAGAGAGAGAGAGAGAGAGAGAGAGAGAGAGAGAGAGAAAAAACCGTGTTGGCTATTCCTAAACTTGGAGCTCAATATATTGAAGTACAAATCCAAACACCAGAAGCAACCTACACTCTCTCAGTGTTCTTTCATTGAAAAGTATGTTTTTTGTTTATTCACAGGCTATATTGAAATAATATTTTAGTTCAAAACTTAGGTTTAAGTGTCATTGTTTTAAAAAAATGCTTTATTGGCTAACGTTTCACAGACCTTCAGTTGTTATGCTTTAAAATCCCATACCATTTGTAATTTCACAGTATTTTCACCTCCTAAATCACTAACCTTTAAAGTCACAATTCTATAATGGTCAAATTTACTCAGGCCGATGGCACTTTTAATGACATTATTTTTTTATTTTATTTTTTTATTTATTTTTTTAAATAATTGTAGCCTACATAAATAGGTGAAGCAAAACAAATATGAATAATATTTGGATCGTCCCTTATTTTTTTCCCTTATTTTCTTAAAGAATAAACACTTATTATCTACAAGAATAAACATGATAACATATTATTAATTCATAGAAATAATTTAAGCAATTAAAACCTGATAACATATTATTAATTCATAGAAATAATTTAAGCAATTAAAACCTGATAACATATTATCAATTCATAGAAATAATTTTAGCAATTAAAACCTTTTTTTTAAAACTTGAACTTCAATACTATTAAACTGACTTTAAAATCTCAAAGAGTTTATAAGTTTAAAAAGGGTAAAATGTCACAGTGCATGTTAAAAATAGTTCTAATTATATTGTTAACAAGTTAATTTAGACTAACAATATAATTTGATTTTTTTTTTTTTTTTAATGAACAATTCCTGTATAAAATGGGACATCAACCTTTATATCAAACATTTTGAAATCGTCCACAGCTGAGCAACGCGCGAGGCAGGTTGAGCGTGCGAAGTGAATGTGCTGCACAAAGTCATTTTCAGATGCAATGAAAATAAATTAAAAATAAAAAACCCTGGATAGCCTAGATTAGGCCCAGACTCTGTTCCTAAGTATATAATAATTATAATTACTGTTAACCCACAGTAACAAATTGCAATGTATAAAATGCTTTAAAAGCTTTAACAGAGATGTCTAGAGGGTATTTAATAGGTCTGCCCCCCACGTAAGATTTTTCTAGTTACTAGTCCTTCATTTGTCATTATTCAACCAATCAGAGGTTTATATTAAATTTACAACTATAATCCATAATGAACCTTAATATATTCTGCGCTCAAGCAAATGCATTAAGTTTGCCACAAAGCACAGGCAGAAGTAGCCCAATAATTGTAAAAAAGGAGACATTTTAATTATTTATTAATAAACAAATGTTTTCTTGTCGGCTGCAAGATGAAATTCACAGTGCTGACTTGATCCACATGGACTCGCCTTTAAAGAGAAATACAACCTTCACAGATTACATAATGCTTTCGTTCTGAATTGATTTGTTTGAAAGACATTTCAAGCTTTCTGTAGATATATTTCTCATGTATGTGAGACACCACAATTTTAAGTTAATTCATTATCAAGAAAAATTTCAAGTGATCAAGAGGGCGCCTCCCTGTCCTGCATGCGCATTAATAATTTTCGCACAAACACTTGAATATGAATAATAATTCACATTTTGCATATGCATTACAATGTAAATTATTTTTTACATACAATTATCCAAAATAAAACCAAACAAGATTTGTAATGAAGATAAAACAAATAAGAATAAATGCTGCGCGTGCACTCAGCATGACTCGCGCCGCGCAAATCTTGCAAGCAGACAAACTTACACACCTGCATTTAAATGCGGCTGCAATTTTATTTTTTTACTTAAATTATATGAAAGCAAGTAAAGAAGGCTTCCTTTAAAATCACTGAAGTTGTCAATTAATGAAGCTCTTATTTACATTGTGTGTATTTTGTTGATTATAATGAGAGAACTTGAGTTTTAAACATGAGAACGTTTTATTAATCTGTCCATTCTTTAGACTTTCAATGATTTAGCTAAATCGTGCAGGTTTAATTTATTCGTTTCTTGTTTTAATTAGGCCTAAATAATGGGAACGAAATTATACAGTGCCTCACGTTTTACTAAAATAAAGAAAATAATTTATAAAACACGCAACAGTTTCTTAATCAGTGTACAGACAAATATATTTTTCCCAAGAAGTTGTCTGTCAAAATAAAGGGCAGGTAACGAATAACAAAAATGCATGTTGTTTTATTAAAGGAATTTTAAAATATAAATTAAAATATAGGCCTAATATATGAGAATTGACATTTTGCATATAAATCCATGTAGCCAAGCTCACTAAAATAGGCTACCACTTTTAATGCTCTGATGCAAAGTAAACCACAATTTTTTTTGAATAATATAACACATAATTCATATTATATAAATAATACTGCACACCTATTAAATGTGTCAAATCTAAAATATGGTGTAATACTTTGTAGCTTAGAGAAAATATAAGCACAGGCACAGGCTTGACATTTATCCTGTTTGAATTCGTTCTAAGAAATGCACATAACTTCATAATTACCAAACTTTCATCTGTGAATATTAAATATTTTAACTATAGTGTTTTTTTTTTCATTTTCCCTGACTGCAGCCGTCAAATGTAACACATCAGCGAGGCAAATCTGTCGTCTATTTGCGAAAATGTGCTTTGATGAGCTTGTTTGAAAACTTGTGATTAAAGCGCCACTCAGCGGTCAAAAGCTGCAAATTTACTTTGCAGACTCCGCGGCGGCGGTACGAGCGGCGGTAGAAGCAACGTTTTGGATGTCCACCTACTGTATATAGGCCTAAATACAGAACTACAGAGTACAGAAGATTAGCCACACTACTTAGGCCTATTAAAATATTATTATTAAAAAATAAAATAAAAAACTGACCCGAACCAACAGGTAGATCTAGGCTAGATATAGGCAACAGTAATTTATAATCTAATATAACGCACGCAAATTTGTTCTTTACAGAAAAAACTACAAAAGGCCAAAAGGAGATAAAGAATTTTTCCCTCCCCAGTTCTCCGTGTCAAATGCACGGAAGAAAGAATTAGATGACGCATTTTTTAAGATGGTTTACTTGGATTATGAACCTCTGACAAAAAGTGAACGAGAGGGTATGCGTCATTTTGTCAGCGTTGCCCAGCCCGGATACACCACTCCATGCTACAATACAGTGTGTGATACACTGATGCCAAATGCTCTTAGTGAGATGGAAGGCAGACTTAGGGAGCTGTTGCAGTTAGGAGATGGCTTCGCGCTTACGCTAGACATATGGACAAACAGAAGAGGACACGGCTTTCTAGGTGTTGTGGCAAGTTTCGTTGATGAAGTGTTTAATGGTCACACTGTGTTGCTGTCCTGTGAACATCTTAAAGGACACCACACAGCTGAGAGTATTTTTCAGAAATATGAAGGTGTTTTACAACACTGGAGTTTACAAAGACGCGTTGTCAGGGTGGTCACCGACAGCGCCAGTAACATGATAAAGGCTTTCAACCTCCCAGGGTTTGAGGAAAGTGCAGTAGAAGAGGAGGGAGAGGAAAAGGACCCAGAGGAAGGTGACACAGTGGATAATCAGCCTTCCCCATTCCAGCCAAATTTTTTGCAGATCATTGAGAACGTGACCGCTACATATATCACCGAAAACAATATCCATATGCGATGCCCTATCCATTTACTGCAGCTCGCCCTAAAGGATGCAGTAAATAGCCTATAATTTACGTTATACTTCTTTGTGTGTATTTGAGTGTAAAGGCATTTTCGATATTAGTCTTATAGAAGCTTTGTATACAGAAGGTTTGTATGCTCTAAACATATTTGTAACTGTATATTTTGTATAAATAAAATTTTTTTGACTAAATCTGATGTGTGTTTAATAAATTATTACTAATGTATCTATTAGTAAGTATGTGAGATTTTTTTAAAACAAGCAGAAAATCAACATTGTTTCAGTGCCACAAGAAACATCGATTCTATGCTGTTTCTATGTCAGTTTGCTATCCGGGTGGTCTCCCAGCCTGACCAGCTAAAACCATCTTAAACCAGCTAAGACCAGCCTGACCAGCTAAAACCAGCTAAGACCAGTCAGTCTGACCATCTAAAACCAGCTAAGTCCAGCTAAAACCAGCTAAAACCAGCTTAAACCAGCTAAGACCAGCCTGACCAGCTAAAACCAGCTTAAACCAGCTAAGACCAGCCTGACCAGCTAAGACCAGCTAAAACCAGCTAAAAAAGTTGGCAAAACCCCTCTAAAACCAGCCTGATAAATCAGCTATGACCAGCTGATCCCTGGGAGCACCTGCCCCTTTGCCCTTTGGTGCCAAAAGTGCCCTTTTGTCAAAGCAAAATTTCCTCTAATTTTTTTTTGTAATAACATGCCCTTTTGTGAATGTCTTGTGAACATGCCCAATCTAAATATTAGTAAAATTTATGAATAATAATTTAGCCGTAAATAAAATGACCCACATGATGACCTTTCACCTGACTACGACGACCTCATCCGACCGGGACGATTCCTCACACCGCACGCGCATTTTTTAATTGCCAGGGGATATTTTCAACACCGCGGCTTTTATTTACTTTTGGCTGGCTTTGGGATAACCATGAGGTTTGGATATTGACTGTGTATTTTTTTTTTTGTTTTTATTATTTATTGTTTTGGTAATTCTCATCCTGCCTTGTGTGTGCGGTTTTCCATTATCACTAATCTTATGCTATTGTCACTATCTAGCAAGATCATCACAGTAACAAAGGTATTACTGTTAGTATAGTGGTTGTAGTACTAATTTGTATATTGTGGCACATTTCTACATTATATAAAGTGAAAGTGACAACGTGACGTGACATACAGCCAAGTATGGTGACCCATACTCAGAATTTGTGCTCTAGCGTATAGTATAGTGAAAAAGATAGCATTTTTCATGAATTTGGCAAGCATTTATTAAAGAATGATACCGTAAAATGATATGAAAATGACCACAGTGGTACTTGGTGTCATGTAGAACAAGAGTCTGGTGGAGATTGCAGAAAACAATTTAATTTTGATTTTGTATGAATTTTCAAAATTTGACGAGAGTGAAAAAGGAAAATATTTTCTTGATTTTGGCATGCAATTATTAAAGAATGAAACTGTAAAATGATATGAAAATAACCACAATGGTACTTGGGGACATGTCGATTAAGAGTCTGGTGTAGTTTGCAGAAAACAATTTAATTTTGATTTTTTATGAATTTTCAAAATTCTAGTGTATAGTAAAAAAGATAGCATTTTTCATGAATTTGGCAAGCATTTATTAAAGAATGATACTGTAAATTGATATGAAAATGACCACAGTGCTACTTGGTGACATGTAGAACAAGAGTCTGGTGGAGATTGCAGAAAACAATTTGATTATGATTTTTTATGAATTTTCAAAATTTGACTTAGTGAAAAAGGTACCATTTTTCATGATTTTGGCATGCAATTATTAAATAATGATACAGTAAAATGATATGAAAATGATCACAGTGGTACTTGGGGACATGTAGAATAAGAGTCTGGTGGAGCTTGCAGAAAACAACTTGATTTTAATTCTTAATTAATTTTCAAATATGAGTGCATAGTGAGAAAGATGGCATTTTTCATGAATTTGGCATGCAATTATTAAATAATAATACAGTAAAATTATATTAAAATGACCACATTGGTACTCGGGATCATGTAGAACAAGAGTCTGTGGAGTTTGCAGAAAACAATTTGATTTAGATTTTTTTTAAATTTTCAAATCTGAATATATAGTGAAAAAGATATCATTTTTTATGATTTTGACATGCAGTTATTAAAGAATGATATGGTAAAATGATATGAAAATCACCACAATGGTACTTGTGGATCACATGAATGCAGATGTTTCTAGGCGGCCTGCAGTAGGCGTTGACTGTACTCAGTGGACGTGTATTGGGCGGCGTTAGGACCGCGCGGTGTGCCGGTAGGAAGGCATCAGTTAGAGCAGCAGCTGAAGCGGCAGACAAAGACAAGGAGCTTAGCGCGATCCTGCAGCATCCACGCCCACCCACACACACTCACACACACAGCAGCATTAGAAGCTCACTGTACTGCTGGTAAGTCAAACATTGGTATACTTTTAATTTAAAAGAAAACGTGTTGTAGAAATCGAAACGTATGCCATGTTATTATGCTGACGTTTAGTGAGTAACTTTACTGTTAGAAGCGTAGAGGCAGATTTATGAAAATGTTAGTTGGGTGAACAATCATGTAGTTTCAGGTTCGAGGAAGCCCTACTATACATTTTAATACAACATTATAATGATTATAAAACATTATAAAATAGGTTTAAATAGGATAATAGCAATAATAAATGAATTAAAAAAATAGCAGTATATTTTATTCTTGAGTTTTAGGAGGAACCATTTGCCCTTGTCAGGAATGTGTACAGGATTCCTAATCTGAAACCCATACTAATGGTATCAAATAAGAATTCTCAAGAGTCGTTTAAGATATTAAGGATAAACTTAAATTAAATTAAACTTTAAGAATTTTGTTATTATTATTATTATTATTATTATTATTATTATTATTATTATTATTAATATTGTTAATTCAACGCATATAGCATGTTGTTTCATTTTTATTATAGCTTATGGAATAATGTCTTGTTACTGGACAGTTAAAATAAGTCACAAAGGAAGCTGTAGGAGTTTTAAAATCCTGAAATATTTTCGTTAAATTTCTTTTAATATTAATCCTAACAGAATCCTAATCTTATCAGGTGTAAAATATATGATTTAAAATGTTATTTTATAATATTACAGGACAATTCTTATTAGAATTCTTTTTGGGTTAGTTCCAAATTTTGAATTTCAAAATGATCTAAATGAGTATCGGTAGCAAATGTAAGCAAAACTTTATTGTCTCTGGAAGCCTCAAATTGTAGGGAACTTTTCTGTAATACTCAGGAGGTTGCACTTTGTGTGAGTGTAAGCCCCTTACTGAATTTTCTGTAGTGCAGCAAAGAGACACAATGAAACAGGCTCACAGAGCATGCCGAGTGGGTGGATGGGGGTAGTGGGGCATACGGACTTGCCTCCAGAGACCATTTGCTTTTACTATGACCAATTTTATCAGTGGGTGTGATTCAGTGAGTGATGTGTTACTGGACCCTTACTGCAGCACACTGTGACATCAGCTGCAGGTCTTTCTCTTACAAAAGACCACTAGAGGTCTTTCTCTTACAAAATTATTTTGTTGTTATTTATTAATTTTTTTCTTTTTCTCTTATTTTATTGACAGCGTGGGTGGAATAGTGCAATGAATAACATTTGTAATAACAGCAGGAACCACATCTACACAACATAATAAACTAGATAACATTACAGTGCTTGCTTTTAAAGTAATAGTTAAAAAAAAGTGCATTACTTCTTTTTTTGTAGAAAACAAAACAAGGTGTTAAGCGGAAACAAGCTCTTTTTAAGGAAAATAAAATTGAATAGGGACTGGGGATATCAAGCTTCAAATAAAGAACAAAAAGCACCATCATAGTAGTCCAAATCACTTATATACTATATTCAAAACCTCATGAAGCCATACAGTGGCTTTGTGTAAAGAACATGTATACCATTTGCTGAAAATCACCCATTCAAACAGGCGCGGACTGGCCATTAGGAGAACTGGGAGAACTCCCGCTGCCCTGTTTTTTTTTTTTTTTAATTTTTATTTATTTACATTTTTTATGTTAACGTTATCATTATTATATATTTGCCTGTTAAATGTACTAGAGCAATTATTTCGATAATAAATCCCTAATAAATCTTGTATCGGTTAGTTATGACTGGCGATCCTAAGCTTCGGCTCACGTGCACTCCGCACCTCGCCAAACGATTTCAATCAGAGTAATCAATGCGAGAAATCTGAGAATGGAGTGGAAGCGCCAGGTGGAGCAGAGAAGCAGAAGTGCTGTTCAGAATTTCAAGTTCAGGTCAATTTAATCAGTAAATAGGCTATTGTAGTTTGTCTTTGTTTACTTAGTTAAGCAGTAGCAGACCATTACTCATCACTCAAAATACTGTATAGTAAAGGACATTATTATTATCTATTGTAAAGTTACAATAGTAATTTAGCAGACAAATAATGATATCATTTTACAATAGGTTTAGAGGGAGTGAGTGCAGAAAACCACACAACCCTTAAAATTAATGATGGTTTTACTATAAATCCAAAGGCAATAGTTCACTTACATAGGTTCACTTCAATGCTGCAACAGCGGTCGCTATGGAAGCACCTTGGGTGTGACGTATGTCTGAAGCCCTTATACCATCACGCCAATTCATTGGCCAATAGCACTTTATCACCGCCCCGCACATACGATATGTGTGCTATATCAGCGTGCTGCACGCTATTTCATCAGATTTAAATTCCTTCAGGAAGCGGATTATCTGTTGCCCATAGGAAAACATTCTTTCGTCGTTTTCTCAGATATTTTCTTTCAAAAAAGAGCAGTTTACTCCTCTTCAGCGGACACGATGAGCTACAGGAGATGCATCGAGCTGTGTAAAAGATTAATCACAGGAGAAGACACTCATGACAGGTGTGTGCTATGTTTGGGCCTACACACTCAAACAGAGTTTTACGGTCTTTCTATTGTCTACACTGCGATAGCCTGCGGCTCTAAGTATTGTACTGGAGGCTCGCAGCCTTCCATAAGATAGGAGGCCTCGGGTCTAACCCCTGCCATCCCGTTTCTGCGCTTGCCGAGGTGCCGCACTAGACGGTCACTTGGGTTGACGCATTTGAGCCGGGGCTCATGGAGATCGAGACAACAGAGTTTTCTCCCTTCCTCTCGCTCTCTCCGGGCCACATACGTTCAAGTGTACAAGGAACGCTATGTGGGTGTATGTTTTTTGCTTTGTCAATGATCATTTATGGTCTACTTCGGAAACTCGTAATGCGATTCTTTCAGTTGTGAACCGTATGAAGAAGTCATGCTGTGTATGAGCTCACGTATAAGAGTATTCTTAGCAAGCTATAATATAGGGAGCAGACGGTTTTTCCTATCTCTCTCTAATACTTGCGACGCTGCACTAATGCAGACACGTTCATTTGAGTTGGCGTTTAGGCTTCCAACTCTTGTTCGTGTAATGTTTTTAGGTGCGGACTCTGAGGAGTCCTGCAGCAGATGTATGCTGGCACTATGGTTTTGGTGATTCATGCTACCAAGCATTAGTTTGCCCGACTAATTACTAATTGCCATTTCTTTCAGCTCCACTGCTGCGTTGAGCTGAAATTAATAAGTGTATGAACTCTTATTTACAGTTTTTTTCATGAAACACTTCACCATTTTCTCACAACTATAAACACAATCTCAAAACTATACACCAACTTGTGCAAACTTCAAACTTCCAGGTCAAAATCAAATAGTTTAGTCAAAAACATGTTCTCTTTTATCAGACTTAAACTTTGGCCTCAGATGATACTCAAACCTGTCAAATACAAAAACTATTTACCTGCCTAGATAACAACAGTGAGATCAATTCAAAACACTGTTACAAAAACCTCCTTTTGGGAAATAGGAATCCTTTTTTAGTTAATGTCTGTTACTGTATACGACATAAATAGAGGGATGCAGATACAGTAAAATTCAGCATTAAACTAAGAAAAGTTTCCTTTCGTTACAGTACTGTATAGAGATCTTACAGTAGATGAAAAGCACTAGAACAGAAAAGTTCAAAAACCAAATGAGAATATACAGTAAACACACATTGGAATATACTGTCAGTTACTGTAAATAAATAAATAATAAAAATAAATAAATTCATTCATTCATTCATTCAGCATCCTCTGCCAAACTGCATTACAGTAGTAACCTTATTTGTTATAGCAGTTTCTTAGTCTTCTGACAAAAGACTTCTCTGCCTCCCCTAGACAGTCGTCTCTCAGTTCTGCAAAAATAGAGTACATGTAAGGACTACTTGGATGCAAATAATTTCAACATAATGAGTTTGAGGGTATACAACATGTGCTACAGTATTTACTGTAGATAGAATAATTAAAGTTCTCTCATCTGAAGTACTGCTGCTATGTACTGTAATTATATTGTATGTTCAAATCAATTCAATTTCATTTCAAGTTTATTTTGTATAGCGCTTTTTACGATACAACTCATTGCAAAGCAACTTTACAGAAAATTAAGGTAGTGTAGTAGGTACGGCGTAGCATACGCATTGACGTGTACCATACGTCGTACCCTTCGCCGTACCCTGACGTGCACCTCCTCAAAAATGTAACTACGCGTCGCGACAACGCGGACTGCAAGATCTGTGATTGGTCGGCTTGGTAGTATCACGTTTCCTCCTACGCATTTCCGGAATGATCTTCTGCA
Source organism: Cyprinus carpio (assembly GCF_018340385.1). Lineage (NCBI taxonomy): Eukaryota > Metazoa > Chordata > Actinopteri > Cypriniformes > Cyprinidae > Cyprinus > Cyprinus carpio. Next base: position 2,624,008 of record NC_056592.1, read on the forward strand.
CTCTGGACCGCCCGCCATTTTTAAATTCCGAAATTCAGTGAAGAGCCAACATGGAAATGGACCAAGTGACCGAGAGAATAATTGAAGAAGTGAGGAAATACAGCCATCTGTATGACTCCTCTTTGGGAGATTACAAAGACTGCCAGATGGCAGCGAATTCGTGGTGGGAGATTTCCTCCAACGTCGGTTTAGATGTAGCAGAGTGCAGTGGAACACGCTCGCGTCAACTAGCGTTTCGGCGGTGTAACTGCAGAGCAAAACAGACATACGCAGAAGTATAAATGCTCACAACGGCGTCGCCTACGTGCGTAGCCTACGACGTACACTACGGCGTACACTCGACACAGAAGTATAAATTGGCCTTAAGTCGCTTTGGATAATTTAATTTAAATTAAATTTAATTTAATTTATAGCGAGCCTTCTTATTGAAGCTAAAACATAGTGACTCAGGCGGTAGACTGAGCAAACATGTTATTCCTATCTTTCTCCCTACTCGCGATACTGCACTAATGCAGGCACGTTCATTTGAATGGTGCTTATGCTTTCAACTCTTGTGCTGTATACTGTTATTAGGTGTGGACTCTGAGGAGCACTGCCGCAGATGTTTTGTCGTGCACCATGGTCTTGACGCTTTATGCTACCGAGCATTGGTCTGCCTGACTAATATAATATTTCTTTCAGCTCCACTGCTGCGTTGAGCTGGAACAAGTGGCAAGATGTTTTGACATTATGCCATTATGGTTCAGCCTGTAGAGTGAGCAGACGGTTTTTCCTATACTGACTGTCTCTCTCTCTTACTCTCTCTCTCTCTGGTGCATGCTAGGAATTGGGAAGGGAATGCATGGGAGGGTGATCTAGGTGAGAGGAAATTTTCTTAAACTTTCATTGTTTCTTGCTTTTCAGTTTATTTTATTCAATTATTTAAATTGAAAAAAAAAAGTTATAAAAAAAAAACACTGAGTTTGTTTTCCGTGAGAGCTGTGTCGTGTCGGAGGTAGGGATGACGTCTCACACTCACACGAGTGTGCAGGCGTCAGGCCTGTCGCTCCGGCATGGGATTAGGTGTGTGACTCAGGCAGGTGTGCCTGTAGAAGATGTGTTACTGGACGTGGCAGAACGCGTGGGCCATGAGAATATCGTCTCGGCGTCTAGGATGAACAAGGCCGTAGTGATATTTTTGAAAGAAGAAAATCTGGTTCATGTTTTGATTGAGAGTGGGATTTCGGTAAGTGGCTCCTTTGTTCCTGTTCAACCTTTAGTTTCAATCACGACGAAGGTGACGGTTTCTAATGTTCCGACTTTTATTCCGCATGCCGACATTGAGCGAGAGCTTTCTCGATTTGGAAAACTTGCCAGTGGAATTAGAACGGTTTCACTTGGTTGTAAAAATGCTGCCTTAAAACATGTGTTGTCGTTTAGGCGACAGGTGTACATGTTTTTAAATGAATCAACGCTGAATATTTCCTTTCGATGTGTTTTTGAGGGCAAGTCGTACATGATATACGCAAGCACGGGAGAGATGCTGTGTTATGATTGCGAGTATTGGACATGTACGTGTTTTGTTGTCTTGTTATAGTTGAGTTTGATATTGAAGCAGGCCCTAGCAATACTTCAGGCAAGACGAAGGAAAATGAAGTGCAAAAGAGTAATGTACCAAATGAGGCAGCAGTAGTGAATAATGATGATCAGAATGTGGATTCAAATTTGAAGGAAGGAATGATAATAAAATATTTGTTCCCTAATAATGGAAAAGATACAGAGGAAGCTTCTGGTAGCAAGACAAAACAGGGAAAAATGAAGAAAGTTAATGTTGTAACTGATGCGACTGTTGAGAGAAGTATTGTGGTACAGGGGTCTGAGCAGGGTGATACTGTGGAGAATTTAGACTCAGTGAATACAGGCCAGATGGATGATGTCGCAATCGGTTTGAAAGGTGAAGTTTTGGAAAGGGGAAGGATAGTATCTTTGATTAAGAAGGTGCAGTCAGTAATGGTTGATGAGGAAATGGATGATGATGATGACGATGATGATGATAATGGTGGTGGGTTGTCTGATTTTTCAGATGTGTCAGATGTTTCGCAAAAAAGTTGTGAGCAGGTTTATTCACTAGATGAAATAAATAAATTCTTGGATGAAACCTTTGGAAAATCTGTTGATGTGCGGAATTATTTTTCTGATCTTAAGAGGTTTGAGACTTCTGTTCGTTATTGGCAGAGGAAGGTTGGAGAAGATGAACTCAGTCAGAGAAAGAGATTTCGTTTAAAAAAGTTTCTTGCAAAACTGCGAAGGGATAAAACCCCTATAAAACGTAAATTCAGATAATTGAATCAATGGTTTGTACATCACTTGGGATGACTTTACTATACTCTTTACTTCTTTCTGTCTCTCTTTTCTATCTCTTTATATTTTCTATGGAGATGATAAGGGTAGCCTCTTTAAATATTAACACAGGGCATTGGAGAGACAAGAGCAAGAGAGCTTTGGTGGCTGAATTAATAAAAATGAAGAATGTAAATGTTTCTTTTTTGCAAGAAACGCATAAAGATTGTAAAAATGAAGTAGAGTGGTGTAGATGGTGGGAGGGGGAGAGCGTCTTCAGTCACGGGTCAAATTTGAGTGCTGGAGTAGCTATTCTTTTTTCAAAGAATTTGAACTTTAAAATTGTGTTAACTGAAGAAATAGAAAAGGGTAGAGTTTAATGGTTGCTGGAGAAATAAATGATTTCAAATGTATTTTCATAAATGTTTATGCTCCGAACAATGGATCAGATCGTGTGGAATTGTTTAGGAAGTTGCAGAGTGATAATGATTCTTGCATAATTATGGGTGGGGATTGGAATTGCACCACAAATTTTCTTTTAGACAGGAACAGAGAAGAGCCTTATCCACGGTCTAGTAATACTCTTCAGAATATTATTAAAGAGTTTGAGTTAATGGATGTGTGGAGGAATATGAATAAGAGATTTAGACAGTATACATGGGTTAAAATACTAGACTCTACTGTAACTGGAGCAAGATTAGAATATATATAAGTAAAACAATTATGAATAGAGTATCTAATGCTAATATTTTCCCAAACGTTTTTACAGATCATCATATTGCAACCATAGATTTCAACATTACTACTTTTAAAACGCCCCAGGTTTTATTGGCATTTCAATACTAAATTGCTGCAGGATAGGTCTTTTTGTGGAAAATTTGGTGATTTTTGGAAATTGTGGAAGTTGAATAAAGGTAATTTTGAAAAAAATGACACAATGGTGGGAGGTGGGGAAAACACAGATAAAGGTTTTTTGTCAAAATATTTCCTACAATACTACTGTGTGTAAAAAAGAAAATTGAGCAGTTGGAGAAAGAAATTATTGGTATGGAAAATGTGATGGATGTAAATGTTCTGGGTGTATCCAGTGATTTAAGGAATAAGAAACTTGAATTAAGATCTATTTTAGAGGAAAGAGCAAAGGGTGCTTTGATCAGAGCAAGAATTTCTTCTATCAAAGATATGGACTCTCCCACTTCTTACTTTTTTAATCTGAAGCGGAAAGTTGCACAACAAAAGCGTGTTCTTCGCCTACGCAAGGAAAATGGAACATTAACTTCAAACCCAACTGAAATGAGGAAAAATGGCAATGGATTTTTTATGCTGATTTGTATGGTAATACTGACTGTGACTGGCAAAATTATTACAAGGACTTCCAAAGTTGCAACCTGTGGATAAGAAAAAGCTTGACACCATGATCAACCTTAATGAACTTTCAGAAGCAGTTCAGCAACTCTCCACAGGGCGTGCGCCAGGAATAGATGGTTTACCTGCTGAATTTTACAAGACCTTTTGGGCTGTTTTAGGTGAAGATTTTTATGAGTTATTTTTATGTGTTGCGAATGTTTTGAAACGGGAATGTTACCCATTAGCTGTCAGAGGGCTGTGATCTCTCTTTTACCAAAAAACAAAAAATGGAGACTTGGGTTTTTAAAAAAAAATTGGCGCCCTATTTCTTTCATGTGCTCGGACTATAAAATATTGGCAAAAGTTTTAGCCAATAGGTTAAAAAAATATTTACATATTGTGGTCAAAGGAGAGCAAACATATTGTATTCCGGGTCGCTCAAATATGGACAATCTGTTTTTAATAAGAGATGTCATTGATGTGTCTTGTAATGAAAATTGTGATGTTGGATTTTTTGTCTATTGATCAGGAGAAAGCTTTTGATCGGGTGGGCCATGAGTATATTTTTAAAGTCTTGGAATCATTTGGGTTCGGGAATTGTTTTTATTTCATGGATCCAGTTGTTTGTACAAAGGGGCTTCAATAATGCTTAAGATGGGGGATGGTTTGACTTATCCTTTGCCGGTGAAAAGATGTATATCGACAGGGGTTTTCCTCTCTCAGGGCAACTTTACAGCCTAGCAATTGAGCCTCTGTTATGCAAATTAAGAACTGGATTAAAGGGTTTCATGGTTCCAGGTGACCCAAGGGAGCTGAGATATGTTGTATCGGCTTATGCCGACGATATAACTATTTTTGTTACTGGGCAAGGGGATATGCAAATATTACGTGATTTTGGATATTTATGAAAAAGCATCTTCGGCCAAAGTTAATTGGGAAAAAAGTTATGGCGCTCTCTCTCTCTCTCTCTCTCTCTGGTGCATGCTGGGAGTGTGTGAAGGAGCTCGAGTGTTTGTTGGGAGCGAGTGCGTTTTCTGTTTCATGCTTTACTTTTTTTCTTATTTTTCTTTATTGATTGTTTTTTTTTTTTCCCTTAGGTATTTGTTTCCAATCTCTTAGGTAGAGGGAAAGGGCAGGGATAGGAAAGTTGCGGCTCTGAAGCCGCGTTGCGTTTAGACGCCAGTATGGTTAAATGCAGCGCTCAAACATGTACTCTCTTTAGACGTCACGTCTATATGTTTCTTACTTCACCTACGCGTACTTTAGAGGTTTCTTTCCGTGTGACTCACGGAGAAAACTCATACATGGTTTATGCGAGTACAGAGAGTTTGAGGTGCTATGAGTGCGGTAATTTAGGCCACAAAAGTTTCGCGTGCCCTAATAGAGACGATCAATGGCCATCCACATCTACAGCTAGTGATGCTGGACTTAAGAGAAATGATGAATCAGAGCAGAGGAGTGTGGAACAAGGTGAAGGAGTCACAGAAGAGGTGAAAAGACAAGAGGAGGTGAGTGAAAATAAAATAGTGTCAATGCTGGAGGTGGGAATGTCATTGATGTTACTGATAGGAACATCTTGCAGTCTGGTGCTGCTGTGGCTGATGATGATGAGGATGATGATGAGGAGGGGACGATGATCTAATGGAGATGTATGATGGAAAAAAGGGAGTTATACAGGAGGTGAACGATGGAGCTCAGGCTGGAGACTCAGAGGAGAACACTGTTGATGAGTTAGAGGTTTGTCACAGTTTACTGAAGATGCTATGAGAGAAGGTGAGCAGGATTCAGATAGACTAGAAGAGACTGGTGAAGATTTGTACACTGTTGAAGAGATCAATGCTTTCCTAGATAAGACCAAAGGAAAAGCAGGGGTTGATGTTGGTAATTATTTCCCTGACATTGAAAAGTTTGTCAAATCCATGATGAAGGCAAGAAAAGTGAGTAGTTATGAAGAACTCTCACAACAAAAAAGATTTTGTATGGAAAAAAACAAATAACTGCTATTAGACAAAATAGGAGAAGTGGAAGAATAACGAGGGGAAATACTAAACATTTATGATGTCTTTAAGTATTGTCTTTTTTCTTTTCTGTTCCCCCCCTCTTTCTTCTCATGGAAATCTTGCGGGTGGGATCTCTCAATATTAATGGGATGAGAGATGGGAGGAAAAATGGGATTTTATCAGAAATGATACATTTGAAGGAGTTGAGTGTTACTTTTCTACAAGAGACCCATAGTACTTATGATAATGAAGTTGATTGGGGTTTATGGTGGAAAGGAGAGTATGTTTTGAGTCATGGGACCAATTTAAGTGCTGGTGTAGCTGTTCTTTTTTCCCCTACTATTAAAGCTAAAGTTTTATCTAAAACTGAAATGGAGCCCGGAAGGTGCTTAATAGTAGAGGCTGAAATTGGTAGTTTTAAGTTTTTGTTCGTGAATATCTATGCTCCTAATGTCTGAGCAGAACGAATACAATTTTTTACTAAGTTAGAAAATCTAATAAAAGAACAAAACGATGATGTTTTTATTGTTTTTGGAGGAGACTGGAACTGTACTATTGATTTCACACTAGATAGAAATGGAGAAGAGCCCCATGCAATGTCAGCTGCCTATTTAGCTGGTGTTATAAAAAAGTTAAAGTTCTCAGATGTATGGAGAGAACATAACCCCTTTTTAAAGCAATACACATGGGTGAAAGTTTGTAATGGAAACATTTCTGCTGCCCGTCTGGATCGTTTTTATATTTCTCAAAATATGAGGAATAGAGTGGTTAATACAAATATTATTCCTAATGCTATTTCTGATCATAAATTTATGACATGTTGCTTTCACGTTGGAAAAAAATACACATAAGAGTTGTTATTGGCATTTTAATACTAAACTGTTAGAAGATAAGCACTTTTGTGAAGCTTTTAAATTGTTTTGGGAGACCTGGAAAACAGAAAATTGTTTTTTTGAAAGTATTAGACAATGGTGGGAAGTTGGGAAGGTGCATATAAGAGATTTTTGTCAAAAATACACATCTCATTCTTCGTTTCATTTAAAAAAGACTTTGGAGTGTCTGGAAACAGAGATTTTGGACATTGAAAAAAAAATGACTGATAATGATGATGATAATCTGAAGGGATTATGGACTGAAAAAAAATCAACTGAGCTCAATCCTGAATGAAAGAGTTAAAGGAGTTCTCATAAGAAGACTTTTAACTTGGAGCACAAAAAGGGTCAACAGATGCATTTGCTGAAGGATGATAACGGACATGTCACCTCGGATCCGATAGAGATGCGTAGACTGGCCGTGGCTTTTTATTCAAAGTTGTATGCTGCTGAAATCTCAGATCAACATTCTAGGAATGAGCTACTTAAGGATCTTCCTGTTTTATCTGAAAAACACAAGGGTCTTTTAGAGGCTGAGCTAACTTTTGAGGAAGTCACTTTGGCCGTTATGAGTCTCTCTTCGGGTCGTACTCCAGGATTGGATGGACTGCCTGGTGAATTCTATAAAGTTTTTTGGTCCAGTATTGGTGAAGATTATTTTAAAATGGTTAAAAAATGCTTTCTTGATGGAATTCTTACTACAAGTTGTCAACGTACTGTTTTATCTTTACTCCCAAAAAAGGGTGATTTGACACTTTTAAAGAACTGGAGGCCAGTAGCAATTTTATGTACTGAATATAAAATAATTTCTAAATGTTTGGCTATAGATGAATAAGGTGTTACAAGAAATTGTGGCATAAGGATCAATCTTATTGTATAAAGAATAGATCCATTACTGATAATCTTCACCATCATAAGGGATGTTTTTTGATTTTACGCATTGTGATAATAATGTGAACTTGGGTTTGTTATCTTTGGATCAAGAAAAGGCTTTCGACAGGGTTGACCATGTTTTTCTGTTTGATACTTTGAAAAGCTTTTGGTTTTGGAGATAATTTTTATTTCAAAAAAAATTAAACTTTTATATAATGAGGCCTCATGTATGATTAAAATGGCTGGAGGATTAAGCATCCCTATAAAAGTAAAAAGAGGTATCAGACAGGGTTGTCCTCTCTCAGGACAATTGTACAGTATTGTAATTGAACCTTTGCTGTGTAAAATGAGGAGGAGAAGGCTAATGGGTCTACAGGTTAACACCCTACACTCCAACATCAAACTTTCTGCATACGCTGATGATGTCACAGTCATAATTCGGGAACAAAATGACATTCAGATGCTAAAGGAGGCTTTACATTGTTATGGTAAAGCCTCTTCAGCTGTTGTTAACTGGGGTAAATGTGATGCTCTGTGGTGTGGACGAGATTTTAAAGGTCCAGTACTTCCTGGTGGTTTAAAGTGGGGAAGATCAGGTTTTAAATATTTAGGGGTATTTATAGGGACAGAAGAAGTGACCAAAGAAAAAACTGGGAGGGCCTTGTGGAGAAAGTGTGTGCTCGGTTGTCTAAATGGGAAATGGTTGCTACCCCAGCTTATCCTACAGGGGGAGGGTACCAGTTTGTAATAATTTGGTTGCTTGCTTCTTGCTTTATGGCACAAAATTACAATAATTGAGCCTCCTGTTGACTTGGTGAACGATATCCAGCAGCGAATAGTGGATTTTTTCTGGTCAGGCCATCATTGGTTAAAGGCGGCGGTGTTGTATTTGCCTGTACTGGAAGGAGGCCAGGGGCTGATTGATGTCGCATCAAGAATAAAGTTGGTAAGACACAAATCAAGTCTTTTTGCCAGCAGTATACTGCACATAGTGCTGGAATGCTCAAAGCAAGAATGAAGTTCCTTGAACAAGCTATCCTTGTATCCTTGAGTTGGACAGGCCTTTGACTTTTGGAGAGATTTCACAAGCTGTTCAGGAAGTCACCTGGATTGGACGGGCTCTCAGCAGAATTTTTTAAATCCTTCTGGAATCTACCAGGACAAGATATGTATGAAGTTTTTCTTTGGTACTCTTCATCAATCAAGGGACCCTTCCTTTGAGTTGTCGAAGGGCAATTCTAACATTAATTCCAAAAAAGGGGGATCTTGGGTGCCTAAAAAAATTGGCGGCCGCTATCACTGATATGTGTTGAATTTAAAGGTGCCGTGTGTAAAAATTGAGGTAAAAATATCCAAAAAATTACCTACACGCATCAAAAGAATGAGAAGAAATAAGGGCGATGATGTCATTAAAAAAATGTCAAGTTATAGTGCTGCAGAGATATCAACCTTAATTAGCATTACTAGCCACGGCCCGACAGGTGTCGTAATACCAGTTTCGGCCATTGGAGGCGGTATGCGGGCAACATAACCACCAGCCAACCTGCAATACACGAATAACTCGCACGGCTTGTGGGCGTACTTCAACCTGATGTCAATCGTGTGGAAGGTACAGCCCACTACTTCATTTCAGTTCAGGGAAGAGAGTGGAAGGATGGCGGAAGCCCTTGGCAAGAGACACCTACCACCACCACCCGCTACAGGGAAACAACCGCGCTCGGAATCACAAATCATATCCGATAAGAAAAGGAGCCGAACCAGAGTAAACATCGGCACCTGCTTTCCATCGCTGGAGACAACTGATGGACTTGAAAGAAATGAGGTTCGACTCCAAACTTGCAACATTTCTTTTGGATTGGTAAGTAAGATGCTGTTAGTATTTCGCTAGAAGTTTGTTTTATATGTTTGCGTATTTTTTTCGGGAAGTTATAACATAGAAATGTATCGAAGGCTATTCGATAAACGTGCTAATGTTAGCGATGGCTAACCGTAGCTGCGTTTGAATATTAGCTAGCTATAACTTACCCACAGATCCGATCCAGTTTTCACCTGTTATCTACCAAAGCCCGTCTCTACCAAGCTGATGCTAAAATGTAACATTACCTAAGAAGCTTGAAATGTCTTCGATGATAATGAACCCGAGAGAGAGAGAGAGAGAGAGAGAGAGAGAGAGAGAGAGAGAGCGCGCACTCACTCACTATATTCAGAGCGGTCAAGTTTTTGAAAGCATGTGAAAAGAGTCAATTGCGTGTGTCTCACGGTGAATGCTTGAGAGTTGGCAGCTCTGGTTACGTTGGTTGGCGCTAGCTTGGTCAACATCAGCTGTCTGATGTTGACCAATGATGTTGACAGGAATGCTGTCTGTCAAATTAATTTAATTCAAATAATGTGTATATACAACTCAAAATGTAATATGAACAAAATGAATATGAACATATTCACTGGTAAAGGTGAAGGGGAGTAGCTTGAAGATGTCATGTTTCAAAATCACTTGACATCACTCCAACGTTCCTCTGGAGGCAAAACGTCCTCTTAGGCTTCGGCTATGGCTCTAGGGTTGTTGTGAAGGTAGGGGCGGAGCTTAGAGACTATGCTATTTCTCGTTTGTTACTCTAGAGTAGACCAATTCACTTTATTGAGGCATACTGCCCCCATCTGGTATGGAATGTGGAGTATGACTTGATTTTTTTGCCAGACATTACACATGGCTCCTTTAAGATTTTATCCAAATCTTTGACTAATAGACTGAAGAAATATATGGCATCAGTCATTCATATGGACCAAACATTTTGTGTTTCCAAAAGGACAATTTTTGATAACCTATTTTTGATGAGGGATATGATTACAGTGGCAAAAATGCACAATTTGGACATTGGGTTGCTTTCATTGGATCAAGAAAAAGCGTTTGACAGGGTTGATCACCAGTATTTATTTAAAACTCTGGAAGCTTTTGGTTTTGGTCCTTATTTTGTATCTCTTATTAAAATGCTGTATAATGAAGTTTATAGTATGTTGAAGATTAATGGTTCCTTAACCAGGCCTTTCTCTGTGTCTAGGGGAATAAGGCAAGGGTGTCCTCTCTCTGGTCTTCTGTATGCAATTTCTATTGAGCCTTTATTAGTCTCACTTCGGAGGCATCAAGTGGTTTTAATATTCTTAGTGACCCTAGTGTAGATTCACTTAAACTTACAGCTTATGCTGATGATATAACAGTAGTTATAAAAGGCTCAGAAGATGTTACAAGTTTGATTTCTTCCTTAAATAAATATCAGCAAGCTTCATCTGCACGCATTAATTCGGAGAAATGTGCATCTCGTTGCTATTGGGTGACTGGCAGGCTACAGGGACCCCTAGGCTGCCGCAGCAATTCAGATGGGCCAGAGATGGTTTTAGAATCCTTGGTTTATAATTTGGGACTAATAGCTATACAGAAAAGAACTGGGAAGGGTTAGCGGACAAGGTAATTCTTAGAATTCAGAAGTGGCGATGGATTCTTCCACATCTCTCTTTTAGGGGGAGATGCCTGGTTATTAACAATTTAGCAGCTTCAATGTTATGGCATAAATTTACTGTATTAGATCCTCCTAAGGATTTACTTTCTGGAATTCAAAAAACAATTGTTAATTTTTTCTGGGATGGCTGCCATTGGCTTCCTCCAGGTATCCTTTATCTTCCTGTGGCAGAGAGAGGACAAGGACTAATACATTTGGAATCTAAAGTCTTGGCAATGAGGTTACAAACATTACAACAAAATCTGTTGTATAGTCCAGATCCTTTGTCTTGGGGTAGGTTTGGATTATACATACTCAAGAATATTGGAGGATTTGGTCTTGATAAACAGTTGTTCTTAATGCAGAAGACCTTGGTGGAGAACGTGCATTCTTTACCTTTTAGTTTTTATTTAGGAGTGATTAAATCTTGGAATTGTTTTAAAATATTGAGACATGAAGATGAACATTATGGTGTTTCAGAACCTCTTTTTTTTAATCCCCTTTTTCAGTTATCAGCAAATGTGTCATCCTCTTTAGTCATTACATTTTTGAAGGCTGGGTTAACAAGAGTCCTGGACTTGATTGATTTAAAGAATGGCCAATGGAGAACTGTACATGCAATTGTGGATCAAGCTGGAATAAATTCAGTAAGAATTGTGGAGAGATTAATTAGGGATCTTAAAGGGTTAGTTCAGCCAAATATTAAAATTATGTCATTATTGACTCACCCTCATGTCGTTCCAAACCCCGTAAGACCTCCGTCCATCTTCGGAACACAGTTTAAGATATTTTAGATTTAGTCCGAGAGCTTTCAGTCCCTCCATTGAGAATGTATGTACGGTATACTGTCCACGTCCAGAAAGGTAATAAAAACATCATCAAAGTAGTCCATGTGGCATCAGAGGGTCCGTTAGAATATATTGAAGCATCGAAAATACATTTCGGTCGAAAAATAACAAAAATTATGACTTTATTCCGCTTTTTCTTCTCTTCCCGGGTCTGTTGTGAACGCGACTGCTGTGACTGTTGACGTACGCCGCTGCTGACATGTTTTTTTTGTTATTGGGCGCACCAGAAAACACGTCAGCAGCGTCGTACATCAACAGTCACAGCAGTCGCGTTCACAACAGACCCGGAAGAGAAGAAAAAGCGGAATAAAGTCGTAATTTTTGTTATTTTTGGAACAAAATGTATTTTCGATGCTTCAATAAATTCCAACGGACCCTCTGATGTCACATGGACTACTTTGATGATGTTTTTTATTACCTTTCTGGACGTGGACAGTATACCGTACATACATTTTCAATGGAGGGACAGAAAGCTCTAGGACTAAATCTAAAATATCTTAAACTGTGTTCTGAAGATGAATGGAGGTCTTACGGGTTTGGAACGACATGAGGGTGAGTCATTAATGACATAATTTTAATATTTGGGTGAACTAACCCTTTAAGTCATCTTTCCCTCAGACTTTCATTTCCTTTATTAATAATGTTCTTCTGAATGGTTTTATTTCTCAGACCTTTCCTGAGTTCGAGGTAGTTCCTAAAGATTGGGAATCTGATTATAACAGTCAGACAAAATTGCTGAAAGGTTATAGTGCTTTGGTATCTCATTGTATTGGGAACAATTTTTTATACCATGTTTGTGTCAAATCTCTACATTTGGGCCAATTGAAGGAAAGACCAGATACTAAATGGAGGTCCTGCCTTTCTATTTCAGATGAGATTTATCCATCATGGAGGTTGCTGTATAAGCCTCCTATCTCTAAGAGATGTGGGGATATTCAGTGGAGGATACTACATTGTATTATAGCCACAAACCCTTTTGTGTCTAAGATTAATGAGACTGTTTTGGCAGTATGTCCTTTTTGTAATGCTCTTGACAATGTTTTTCATATGTTTTGTGAGTGTTTTAGACTTAACTCATTATTTGAAGTATTGGAGAAAATTAATGTAAGATTGGGTTTTACATTTACCAACAGTCTATTTATTCTGGGTTGCAGATATAAAAGGTCTTGGCAGCAACAGTGTACACTTGCCAATTTTTTAATATGACAAGCTAAGCTTGTAATTTTAAAGTCTCATCGGTGTAAAAATTCTGGTGAAAATGTGAATATAGTAACTATGTTTAAGTCTTTAGTAGAGTCATGAGTGGTGATTGAATATACTTATTATCAGCATCATAATAATGTTCTTTATTTTGAATGGAAATGGGGTGTTGGGGGGCTTTGGTGACTGTGTATGATTTAGGGAATTGGTTTTTTTTAATTGGTAACTCTCTGTCTGTCTGTCTGTCTTCTGTCTGTCTTTCTTTCTATCTCCTGTCTATCTATCTGTCTGTCTGTCTGTCTGTTTGTTTGTTTGTTCGTTCGTTCGTTCCTGTAGCTCAAGTGGTAGAGCATTGCGTTAACAAGCGCAAGGTTGGGGGTTCGATTCCCTGGGAACACATGATAGGTTAAAATTTATAGCCTAAATGCACTGTAAGTCGCTTTGGATATAAGCGTCTGCTAAATGCATAAATTTATTTATTTTTTAAATTTACTTCTGCACTGCACTAATGCAGGCATGTTCAACTGAATTGGTGCTTATGCTTCCGACTTTTGTTTCATGTACTGCTCTTAGGTGCAGACTCTAGGAGTCCTCAGGGGATGTTGGACATGCACTATAGTCTCAGCGCTTCATGCTACCAAGCATTAGTCTGCATGGCTGATAATATTTCTTTCAGCTCCGCTGCTGCTTTGAGCTGGAAGAAATGAGTGGGCGAGCTCACATATCTAGAGTGATTCCTATGGCAAGTTGTTTAACACCTAATGCCATAGTGACTCAGGCTGCAGAGTGAGCAGGGTTTTTTCCTGTCTCTCTCCACTTCTGCACTGCATTAATAAGGCACGTGCATTGATTTGGCGCTTATGCTTCCAACTCTTGTTCACGTGACTGCTTTTTGGTGCGGTCATTTTGTCATGCACTATGGTTTTTGGCGCTTCATGCTACCAAACACTAGTCTGACAGACTAATAATTATTATTACTCTTTCAGCTCCACTGCTGCTTTGACTTGGAACAAATAGTTGACTCTGTTCTATAGAACTGTGTGAATGAGTTCATGTGTAAGAGTATTTTCTTATGGCTAGCTATTAATGCTCACCATGGTCAGCTTACTTCATGTGATTAATGCGGCTTATGCTACCAACACTCACTTCACATGATTGGCTGCACTACGTGACTGCATGATTCATGCTACCAAGCAGTGATTTGCATGACCAATTACTCTGTTGTACTCTGACCAATTACTCTGTCAGCTCCGCTGTCACATTGAGCTGGAACTTTTGCATGAATGTGGGCAACCTAAAAGTGTGTTTGCCTCTCTGTCAGCTGTTACGCTGCTTGTTGCGTTTCGGACTGATTTTTACCAATCTCCGCACCTTAGCTTTCGGAGATCAAGAGGATACCCCTAATGCCATTGGTGCAGGGTCTATGTCGACATCCAAGCTCCCACTTTTGTGGTTGGCGCTGGCTTGCCTGATTTTAGGATCTATTTCCTGTTTCAGAGGTTTTTCCCACAACTTGGGTGTTTCAGGGCCTCATGAAGGAGGATCAGTCTGTCGTATGGTTACACCATACAGCTTTTATGGTACTGCCCATTTTGGAAGTAATGCTGTCACTTTTAATGTAACTGATTGCATTGATTTGGATTTGCGTCACCTAATCTTGTGCTTAAATAGCAATTTCATGATGCAGAGATTCATCCTGTCTCTATCTGAACCAGAGATTAGTCTGTGACCATCGATCTAAGGATGTGTACTTCTGCATCCAGATCGTCAAGAGACACAGGAAGTTCCTCAGGCTTGCTTTTGGAATAAAGCTTGCCAATACTGTATTCTTCTGACCTTGAACACAAGGTGAATGGACATGTCTCTGGCCCCGTTGTGGCTCCAGGGTGTCTGAGTCTTGAGTCACCTTAACGTGGCTGGCATTAGCTCAATGTCAAGAGCCGTTTGGAGACACTGGCAGTGTTCTGGCATTCAAACAGTTCCTACCCCAATTGAGTGGTTGTCACATTTAAGTCAGGATGGCAACATGGTTGTGGTCTTGTACCTGATTTGTCAGGGAGGCTCACGCTCTCGACCCCTATGTCGCCCTCTTTGGGTGCAGACCAAGTTCCTGTCGGTCAGAGCAGTCCATGTCCCAGGTCACCTGAACTCAGGAGCGGACTTGTTCTTGAGACAGAGTTTGGAGGCCGGAGTATGGCGATTGCACCCTCAGGTGGTGAGTCTTATTTGGCAGTGGTCCGGCCAAGTGGAAGTGAATTTGTTTGCTTCAAGCATGACTACACATTGCCCGCTCTGGTTTGCCCCTGTCTTCTCCTCCGTCACCTATGGTATGGATGCTCTGGCCCTAAAGTAGACCAGGGTCAGTGTTTATGCCTTCACGCCGATCCATTTGCTCCCAGCGGTTCTGTTCAGAGTACGGACAGACAGAGTGGAATGTCTGCTGTTGGTGGCCCTGTTCTGGCCCACTCAGATGTGGTTCTCCTCAAAGTCAAGTCAAGTCACCTTTATTTATACAGTGCTTTTAACAAAAAAAGATTGTGTCAAAGCAACTGAAAAACATTAATTAGGAAAACAGTGTGTCAATAATGCAAAATGACAGTTAAAGGCAGTTCATCATTGAATTCAGTGATGTCATCATCTCAGTTCAGTTTAAATAGTATCTGTGCAATAATTTGCAATCAAATCAACGATATCGCTGTAAATGAAGTGTCCCCAACTAAGCAAGCCAGAGGCAACAGTGGCACGGAACCAAAACTCCATCGGTGACTGAATGGAGAAAAAAACCTTGGGAGAAACCAGGCTCAGTCGGGGGGGCCAGTTCTCCTCTGACCAGACAAAACCAGCAGTTCAATTACAGGCTGCAACAAAGTCAGATTGTGCAGAAGAATCATCTGTTTCCTGTGGTCTTGTCCCGGTGGTCATCTGAGACAAGGTCTTTACAGGGGATCTGTGTCTGGGGCTCTAGTTGTCCTGGGCTCCGCTGTCTTTCAGGGCTGTCCTTTCTAGGTGCTGATCCACCATCTGGTATGGATACGTACTGGATCTGGGTGACTGCAGTGACCCTCTGACTTGGATACAGACTATATCTGGTGGCTACGGTGACCTCGGAATAAGAGAGAAACAGACTAATCTTATGGGAAGTGTTCCCGGTTCTGGTTTACCTAATTAATGCAGCCTAAAAATCCTTTAACGGATTTGGATATTAGAAGCATATTAGTGTGTTATGTGTAAGCCAGGTTAAAAGAGATGGGTCTTTAATCTAGATTTAAACTGCAAGAATGTGTCTGCCTGCCGAACCAATGTTAGGTAGGTTATTCCAGAGTTTAGGCGCTAAATAGGAAAAGTATAATATAATGTAACAAGAGCTCATTCAAATACTGAGGTGCTAAACCATTCAGGGCTTTATAAGTAATAAGCAAGATTTTAAAATCTATACGATGTTTGATAGGGAGCCAGTGCAGTGTTGACAGGACCGGGCTAATATGGTCATGCTTTCTGGTTCTAGTAAGAACTCTAGCTGCTGCATTTTGGAACTAACTGGAGTTTTTTAACTAAGCATGCAGAACAACCACCCAATAAAGCATTACAATAATCTAACCTTGAGGTCATAAACGCATGGATTAACATTTCTGCATTTGACATTGAGAGCATAGGCCGTAATTTAGATATATTTTTGAGATTGAAAAATGCAGTTTTACAAATGCTAGAAACGTGGCTTTCTAAGGAAAGATTGCTATTAAATAGCACACTTAGGTTCCTAACTGATGACGAAGAATTGACAGAGCAGCCATCAAGTCTTAGACAGCGTCCTAGGTTATTACATGCAGAGCTTTTGGGTCCTATAAATTAAATTAAATTAAATTAAATGTAGGTCCTATAATTAACATCTCTGTTTTTTTTTTCAGAATTTAGCAGTAAGAAATTACTCATCCAGTTTTTTTATATTGACTATGCATTCCGTTCATTTTTCAAATTAAAATATAGAGCTGAGTATCATCAGCATAACAGTGAAAGCTCACACTGTGTTCCCTGATGATATCTCGAAAGGGGAACATGTAAAGCGTGAAGAGTAACGGCCCTTGTACTGAGCCTTGAGGTACTCCATACTGCACATGTGATCGATATGATACCTCTTCATTCACTGTTACGAATTGATGGCGGTCATATAAGTTAGGGCTGGGCGATAAATCGATTTTATCGATTAACTCGAATGTGTAGTTTACATCGGTTTGTTTGAATGAAAATCGGTTTTCTTTTTAACATCCACCGACGCTCCACACAGGGCTCCCGTTGTTCAGATTGGGCTCAACCGTCCTCCGTAAGAGGCGTTTGCCATCAAAGACAAGCTGGCCGAGCAAAGTATGTTTCCTCCGGAGCGCGGAGTAGAGCGTGTGATTTTGAAACTGGAGCGGGCGCGTTTGGTTTTTTAAGTCAGAGCGTTGTGGGTTTTCACTCGCTCCAAGAGCACTCCTCCTCCACTGCTCCATCACGGTAACATTCATGCCAACGGCCCCGTAATATAAACTGCATATTTAGCAATAATGCACATGGTTAAACATATTTAGCTATAGCTTGATACAGATGAATCTCTCAAATCAGAAGATTATAATTGTTTCGCGTTGTGTTTGTATGAAGAAGACCCGAGACCCGTTCTAGGTTTTAGCCATGTTGATTTTATCTGCCTTAGCCCGCCCCGTAACCCCACCATTTACATTTAGACCTTCAGGGGGGCAATAGGTGACTAAATTTATCACGTATCATGACATCTCCTTTTTTTTTTTTTTTTTTATTTTTTTTTTATAAACATCTACAAAAAATAACGTCAGTCACTTTGTATATAACCCACCCATTACAAAACAATGTGTAACACTGCACATTATAAACACAACCGCCTTTTTTTTTTTTTTTTTTTTGGGAGGTTTTACTTTAAAACATGTCCAGGTTTTTCATTTAATATTACACTGTCCTTGAACTGTGTGCATAGTTTTAACTTAAGGAAAAAAATACATCATTGAAAACTACTCCTCAATAAGCCTTTTTGGTTTTGAGACTACTCTTCCACTGGCAGTTCTCACAGGTAAACTGAGAGCTCAGTGGGACTGACATCTCTCTTTTCCATGTTTGAGTGTCCCTGATTCCTGGTTTGTCTTTCCTCTGTGTTGTCACCAACCCCTGTTTGTTCAGTCACCTTTGATTGTCCGTGTTCCTTCCATTGTGTGTGTCACTTTGTTCTTTTAGATTTCATTAAAAACTTTCTGTTTCCTTCTGTACACTTTCCCCGTCAGTCTGTCTGAACGACATAAGATCTTGGCTGCTCAGAAAAGTCCAGTAACTTACAGCTGGATTCCATGTGCCATCATTGCCATATATTATTCCTTTTTGTTGCCAACCGTGGCTGAAGTTGTTCTGAAGAGGTTTGGATCTTTGTATCAAAATATTCCTTCTGCTTCGTTTGCCATGTTTTCTAACACCTGCTGTACTGGGTTGTTTTACCATGCTAGGCTTCAGCAAAACTCTGATGTCATCGGAAGTCTTGTTTTAGTCTTCGACCCATCGACAGTTGGGCTTGAGATGCTCCAATATCCTCCATGGGTGTGTGCTTCTCAGGTTCAACAGGGACCGGTAAGGATCTTTTCCATCATCCGCGTGCCTTCTTTTAGCCTATGTTTAACAGTCTGTACTCCTCTTTCAGCCTTATTCCATTCGCCAACCATTCTTCGACTGTGCGTGTGGGGCTTGAGGTTTTGTGCAAGAATTCCTCCACTCTTTTGCAAAAACTTGAATTCACCGGTGAGCTAAACTGTGGCCCATTGTCTGAAATTAGGAATTCCCTCGTCTGGTGAACTTGTGACTCAGATGGGTGATGATGGAACTGTTGTGCTTCTTGTATCCTGTTCTCAGCCACTCGACTTCAATGAACTTGGAGTGATAATCCACTAAGAGTAAGATACGCCTGTTGGTCAAAAGTAAACAAATCAACCCCCTATTTTCTGCCAGGGGTCTTTCAGGGACACTGTGTGGATGTAATGGCTCCTTTGGTTTGGCGTTTTCTGGTATGTGTTGCAGCACAATCACCGTTGTTTACCAATCTCCGTTATACTTTTGTGACAGTTCCAGGCCAAAATAGCTACATCTCTCCTTCCTCTATCTCTCCTCCCACATCTCTCTCCCCTCTATCTCCTCTCTCTTCTCTCTCCGTCTGCAGCTTTCTATACCCAGATGACTTTTCATGAATTCGCTTTAGCATATCTGCTCTCATGATGCTGGCAACTATGTGAGCCGTTCTCCTTGAACAAAACTCCATCCACAACTGAGATTTCCTCTCTGAAGTTCCAGTATCTTCCTATGTATTTCTTTTTTCTGCTTGGCTCTTATTTCAGGCCACTCCATTTAGACTGGTCCTCTGTGAGTTTTTGTCAGAATCACACATCTTTTTAGTTTCCTTTTTGAATTCATCTAGTTTCTCATTTGACACAGGTAGGTTTGACCATTCCATATGCCACCTGAGCTTCTATTTCTTTATCAGGAGAGTCGGTCCTCGGTAAGTATGCTCTGGATAATGCATCCGCTATATACATCTCCTTACCTGGCTTGTACTGTACGTTCACCTTGATATTTTTTGTAGATCTCATCACAGTCTCTGGTATTCTAGCTGAGAGCGCTGGCTCAATGGCTTTTTGTCATTAGTGCTTTCCAGCGGTTTTGTGGTCGGATTGTACCGTCTACACTCTCTTCTTCCATAAACATACCTGATGAAAACGCTCTGCTCCCAAACACAATCGCCAACACTCTCCTTTTTCTATTTGCAGTTGCAACGAAACGCTGTTCTGTTTCAGTCAAAGCACGCGATGCATAAGCCCACTGGCTTGTCTTTCTTGAAGTAAAACAGCACCCAGATTCCACTTTTTAGATGCACTCGACAGAAAGTGTTACTGGCAGACTGGACATCATTATATCTGAGCAAGGGAGGCCTCAGTGAGCATTAGTTTCAATTTGTTGATATGCGCCGCTGATGTTTCCTCCTCCCACTGCCAGGCAACGTCATCTCTGGTAAGTCAACACACGCAAAGGTTCAGTGTGTTGTGATCATGTTTGGAATGAACTTTGCAAGGTAAGTTGACCATATCCTAGAAATATCCCTCTCCACATCCTTTTGGAATTATGATCTGTCTGGAGTGGGCAATTTTTTGACAAGCTCCTCATATTTTGGTCTCATCTGGTTTTCAAACCATCCCTTTGCGTAAGATTAGTGTAAAGACCGATATTAGATAGTGTGATTTCACATTATCAGGCCTATCTTTTGCATTTCTCTTTCTCCTATTTCAGATTCATCTTGAAGTTTCTTGACCCCTTGCTTCTCTCTAGCACTCTGGCTAGCACAAGTCCTCGTCCTGTAATTCATGCTGTGGGCGTTTTTGTTTCTCCATCGCCAGATCAAAAGATCATCCAATGTATGTCTCAAAACAAACACCTTCAAAACACCTTCAATATAAGGAAAAAAGTTGTTCACAAATCCTCAAAATCATCAATCACAAATTTCAATCAAACAACATCCGTCCTGATGAAAAAAACTTCTGGGGGCTGAGTTGAACACGCCCAAATGGGAGATACGGACGGCTCAAAGGCACCAGGGAGCGTGAATCTGAAGCGGGCCAAAAGGACCGTGTGTTAAAATGATAATTGTACAAGGCGAGAGTCTCTGGCTGTCATCTAATTTGAGTTGGCCAAAAAACCTGAACTGTGCACTCCAAACAACGTAAAGTATTTTGGCTTTTGAGAGGTCTGCTTTGTTATTTTCTTCTACGCGCGTGGTAACTGTAGTTGTGGCGCCTCTCTGTACCGAACTAGTGTTGACAATACCGATCTCGGGGGTTCTAAAAAAAAAAAAACATTTCTTAATTCCCCCATTAGAACTTTTTCCACAATCACTATGGGTGTTGACCCACACTGTGTGGGCTCTTCAAATTCTTTTTATTAACTTTCAGTTTTTCCATTCTTTTCAGTGTTTCCGATTTTCAGGTTTTTCCTTCAAGGTCACTGGTTGTAATTTTTCTGGGAGCGGATGAACTCTCGGAATCACACTTTCATTCATCTAATCCGGAATCGTGTGCTCGCCCTCCAAGCAACCTAGCCCTCAAACAAATCAGCATATCCTCTGGAAGATATCCATCTTGTCACTTTTTGCTCAATTCCATCACTCTGTTATGAGCCCCCATTTGTTCACATGCATTAATTCCTAATAGATTGGTTTAAGCATCTGATTTTTTACCACAATGATTCCAGTACAATGAGTTTTCTTTTTATATTTCACTGTCCAGTTACACTTCCTTTCCCAGGTATTATGTCTCCGGTTTTCAGTGTATGTTGACAGTTTCACAGTTGTGGGTGAGTATGTTCGTAAGTTCTTTTTTTTTTTTTCCAATTCTTCGCAGCAGGCTGGTACGGGATTACAGTGGCTTGGGCGCATACCCCAGTATCAAGTTTAAATTTGACATGTGTTGTGCTCTAGTTTCAACTTCAACTGTCCCATCATCTCTCTCATCTCTGTCTGCTGCGTTTGCACTGCACCAACGAACAGACTAGGTCTCTGATCTGTGACCTCATCATCAACCCGCAATGCACTTTACTTTCGCTCCCTTTCTTATATTGTTCACATCTTTCGCAATCTTGATCTTCATTTTATCCTAGCATGTGTATTCTTGCACAAGTTTTCCATTTGCGGGGGCAATGCGCGTGATGCATGCTCCGTTTTAACATCTTTTGCAATTAGTAAAAGTGCTTGCCTTTGTCTTTTTTTATTTCGGGTCGTTTGTATTTATTTCGTTGCTCGTCTTTTTGCGTGTCTGCTTATGTTTCAAACTGCATCAACGTGCGTGCTTTCAATGTTGCAGAGGCATGTGCGTGTGTGTGATCTTCATCATGCATATTGCTTCATCTGAGCTTGTGTCATTTCTGACGCGATACACAGCTGAGTTTGTAGTTTTTTTCGAGACTAATGTCAACTTCTCTTAAAAGTCTCTCTCTCATGGCATCTGACGTGATTCCACAGACAACTCGATCTCTTATCAGAGATTCCTGCAACAGGTCCCAAACTCGCATGATTGCGCCTTTAGCTTTAGTTCTGGTAATGTATTGGCTAAATTGGCAGGTCCCGGGCCCCTTTGCACACCGAGACGTGAAAAACTTATATCTCTCATAGGGCGGTTATGTTCTTCTTCGGGTTACAGTACTCTTCAAATTTCTCCATTATTTTAGACAGATTTTGTTTATCATCGTCCTCTTCAAACGTGAAGGTATTATACACTTCAACCGCTTCCTCTCCGGCTACATGAAGAAATAGTGAGGACTTTACCTTGGCTGGTTTGCTAGCGCTTCCAGTTGCGTCTAGATACAGCTCAAATCTTTGTCGAAATCTCCGCCAGTTTTCCGACAAATTACCGTGCAGTAAATCAAGTCCTGCAGGTGGCTTTAATCCTTCCATCTTCTTTACACTTTCCGTCGCTTTATTTTCTCTTCAGAACTTTACTTCTGACACCCATGTTTCGTTGTGGTGTTGTATGAAAGAAAACCGAGACCCTTTCTAGGTTTTAGCCATGTTGATTTTTTAGTATCTGGATCTGCCCTTAGCCTCCCCCCCCCTAGCCCGCCCGTAACCCCCACATTACATTTAGACCTTCAGGGGGGCAATAGGTGACTAATTTTTTATCACGTATCCATGACACATAATGACGGCACATAACCGAGGGTGGAAGTTATAGGCTAGGTTCTTCAAGGAGTTTGTCTTTTCTTTTTTACGGGAATATTTCCTGGGTTAAAGCATGATTTAAACAGATCCAGCACATTCACCATGCAAATCGCTTTTCGCAATAATGCATTCAAACAAATGTAATCGTACAGTACTTCAATCGTTTATCTGTTTTGAAATCTGTAAAAAAAAAAAAATGCAATCGATCTGTAGTCAAAATAACTGATGAAATGAACTGCTATTTTCATTACACACAAAAATTTGCACAGCAGAAAAGCAGCACAATTATAACCCTTTTAAATGCTGACAATGTTTTTATTAGTTTGGCATGTGGTAGGAAAAAAAAATGTTTGCACACAATAGGCCTAAGCCACTTTGAAAACTCTACTACTGTTTATTTATTTACTTTTTTATTTTTATATAAGGCTATCGTTATTAACATAACAGTTCAAACATACTGAAATCTTTTATCCCCGGAGCAAGGCGGAGCTGGTGTTTCTGGTAATCAGTGAGTGTGGAGTGGATTATATAAATGCTCGAACGCCGGAGGGACATAGGTTTGCCGTTGTTGGCTCCACTTGCACTCCACTCAACATACTCCGCTTACCCGAGTGAGAGAGATGTTTTGCCCTACAAAATGAACAAGGACCGGTTTTTTTACTTTTTTTTTTTTTTTTTTTTTTTTTTTTTTTTGCAGCACAGTTAGCACAGCATATCCGCCAAAAAGCAACCTGCATGCAATGGCTCATTGCATGGCTCAGCTCTATCATATTTAGCTTTACTTTTGTGGCTCGCATGGCAAGTAAATAATAGCGTGATCTATATGATGATGCAGTCAATACAGATATTTAATAAAAAATTAAACACAAGCAGGGCTGTAAAATAACCCATTTAAAAACGCATATGCAATGTCTACCACCGTGCGCATGAGTGGTGCGATCCGACAAAAGACAATAGAACCCAGTGATGTTGTCTAAACTGGACGTGGCGTGATGCGACAGACGATCCCCATCAGTAAACTGATGCTTCGTTCTATTTATGACAAATGTTCTGACACTACGTTCAGATGATTTGCAACTGTAGTGTGAGGTCGTTTAGACAGATTTTTTAGCACAGCGGGGCACAGCACGACAACTCTCGCGTCCAGTGTAGACACAGTTAGACAGTGTCTGCTCTATTTACACAATAATTTATATAAGAAAAAAATGACTCACCTGCGTAGTTGCCAATTTAAATTTGAACAGTTCTTAACGCCGACGCCGAGTGGATGATTAGATGCATGATGGGCTAGTATTAAATAAAAATTTTAAACAAAAATCAGCCTTCTCAGTTCTAAAATTTGACTGGTAAATAATAAATAATGCATTATATTAAAGTGTTTTGAACATTTCTTTGTCATTTGTATATTGTAGGTGTGGGGGGCAAAAAAAATCGATTTAAATCGTAAATCGGATTTTGGTGAAAAGATCGGTGATTTTTTTTTTTTTAGGCCATATCGCCCAGCCCTAATATAAGTACGATTTAAACCATGCTAATGCACTTCCATTAATGCCAAACAAAGTTTTCTAGTAGTCTATGCAAAAGAATGGTGTGGTCAATAGTGTCGAACGCAGCACTGAGATCCAATAGCACTAATAGAGAGAAACAACCACGATCAGATGATAAGAGCAAGTCATTTGTAACTCTAAGGAGAGCAGTCTCAGTACTATGATACGGTTCTAAATCCTGACTGGAATCCTCACAGAGACCATTTTTTCACTAAGAGGAATTAATTGTGAAGGATACTTACCTTTTCTAGTATCTTGGACAGAAAGGGAGATTCAAGATCAGTCTATAATTAACTAGTTTTTTTGGGGTTCAAGTTGTTTGTTGATTTGATGAGAGGCTTAATAACAGCCAGTTTGAAGGTTTTGGGGACATATCCTAATGACAATGAGGAATTAATAATAGTCGGGAAAAGGATCTATGTCTTCTGGAAAAGCACCTCTTTTAGGAGCTTAGATTGAATAGGGTCTAAACATACATGTTGTTGGTTTAGATGATTTAACAAGTTTAGAAAAAAATACAATTCTTTCCTCTCCTATAGTAGAGAATGAGTGGAACTGTTCCTCAGTTTGGATCTATAAGTGCACTGTCTGATACGATACTGTAACTGACGGCTGCATTGCTTACAATTTTATCTCTAATAGTATCGATATTAGAAGTAAAGTAGTTAATAAAATCATTACTGCTGTGATGTTGGGAAATGTCAACACTTGTCGATGCTTTTTTTTTTCGTTAATTTAGCCACTGTATTGAATAAATACCTGGGTTATGTTGTTTTTATCGATTAACCATGGAATTTGTAGTAAAACTAAATACAAGTGATAAACCATTTGCGAAAAAAAGGTACTTTTACTATAATAAAATCATGGTAAAGGGAGAAATATGACTCATGTTCAGTATTAGGATTTTTCTATTAAGATATTATAATGATATTGTTATATTATACTAATTTTGACTAATTGAAAATTTGTTTTTGTTAAATCTTAAAATATTAAAATCAGTGAGAGACAGTGAGATATAAGGGCAAAATAAAGAGACTGAAAAGGAAATGGAAGTAAAGGTGCAGTACAGGAGAGAACTTTAAAAAATATTTTGCAAGTCCCCAGAAGAATTTAAACTTCTTTTATGTGATGGCCATACAAAAAAACAGGGTTTGTCTGTGTTTCAGAATTTGTCATTAGTGTATGAGATGGCCTGGGTAAGTGTGAGATTTCCTGGCCTGAAATTTTGTCCCAGTCTGCCCCTGCATTCAAATGTCACTTGCAATGAGCTAAACAGCTTAAACATTCTGCTAACTAATTAGTTAGGAGTGAGTAAATGATGACAGAATTTTAAGTTTTCATTTCTTTCATGTGCAATGGGTGTGGGCATATATCCTAAACTCAGTAGAGTTTCCACCAGTGCTGTCATGAACTGGCATATCTGGATGACACTAAGTATCTTGTCGTATCAGTCAGTGGATCACAGTTGTCTGGGTTGTGGTGTTTGAGAGTGCATTTGAGTGTAGGAGCTCTTGGGTCGAGCCGTGGAACCAGGCCCCATTCCCCTCTGCAAAACTAATGGTCATAAAAAGCATCAATGTTTGTAGTGTGTTTGTATGACCACAAGAAGGATGTAATCCTTTTTTTTTATTATTTTTTTTTTTTTTTTTTTTTATACTGGTACAGAGGGACACGAGGCACAGGATTAGACAACAACATACCCATAATTCAGCACAAATCTGTGGCCACCTCAGGCATGGGTGTCACTTTAAACATTTTACACAGACTTTGTAATCATACCTTGGATTGTCTTGAAGGGTCACATCTAAATATATGTGTATGTGGTGCAATTTCATATTCTTCAAGCTCTAGACGTTTATGGTGTCTGGTGTGTCTTTGTTTACAGATTTCTTAGCATTATTGTGTCTATTCCAAGGTGAGGCAATGAGGGATAGTAGCCAGGCTGCTGTAATCCCTTCTGGCAGTCACACTGGACACAAGCCCAGGTCTAAATGCCACAGACTGCCTTATTGACAGCTAGCCACTAAAAATTGTTAATGTTATTATTTATTTTTATTTATGTTATTTATTTTTAAATCTCATAACAGAAATTTGAGAAAAAAATATATATACTTACTGTGATGGACGGGACCTAATCAATAGCGAGAGACTAGAAAACCATATGGACATGGGGGTAGCTAATACTGTAGAACACCTTAGTAACCACATAGCAACCTTCTGTTGACCACTCAGAACAACCTAGCAACCCCCTAGCAACAAACTAACAGCCACCCCTGAGCACCGTAACAATCACCCAAACTGCCTTAAAGAATTGGTCACTGAAAACCCCATATCAAATAATCAATTTAGAATATCGGAGGGAACGTATCCACCAAAATGTTAAAATGGAAGTTTGCATCAAACCATGATTAGTTGGAATGTAATGTCCATTTGATGGAGTCAGGATAAACTTTTTTCCTTTTCTCTCTGGGGTAGTGCAGTGTGTGTTGATTTTGGATTGGTTTGAGGAAGTCAAACAAGCTGACTTGTAATGCCACTCTCCTGAAATCCCATCTTTACAGATTAAAGAGAGTGGATTTCAGGTGCTGATTAAGGAGCAAACAAGAGGTGTCGTCAATTGGAAGCACTGAAAAGCATTTATAGGATTTGTCTAAATAAATCAATCGAGATGGAAGCACCTTTTATCTGTTTGACAAGTTCGTGACCCTAAGGATTTGTGTTTGTCAGCCAAACGCTTGATCTTCCTCTCCCAAAGGTCTGAAAGCACTGTATATACTACTTTACTACTACTAATGCGCTGGAACCATTTTTATAGCAAATGAAAATCAAAAACAAGACTCCTTTATCATCTCAGTTTTTTTGCTAATAGAAAATTAGATTAAAGATTACTTGAGATGTTTGCTGTTAGCCTCTTCTTTTGTGGAAAAAAAAAGTGTGAGTGACGTGACATTCAGCCAAGTAGTGTGACCCATACTCCAGAATTCTTGCTCTGCATTTTAACCCATCCGAAGTGCACACACACAGAGCATGAACACACACACAAACACACTGTGAACACACACCCGGAGCAGTGGGCAGCCATTTTTATGCTGCGGGAGAGCCCGGGGACATTGGGGGTTCGATGCCTTGCTTCATAGGGCACCTAAGTCATGGTATTGAAGGTGGAGAGAGAACTGTACATACACTCCCCCCACCCACAATTCCTGCCCGGACCCGGACTCGAACGTCACAACCCTTCGATTGGGAGTCCGACTCGCTCTAACCATGTTAGGCAACGACTTCCCACTTTGCTCATCTCTTCTAAAGTTAAAGAATAATGAGCCTTCCAAAAATTGATAAATTGTTGGTCTTTTTCATTTTGCAGTTTGTCTCTTCTAATGTTTGATATAGATTCTACATGCCATATCAAGCTTTTAGATTAATAAACCATGCTGTATGGTTGTTGCCTAACTCGGTGGCCAAGTGGTTAAGAGTTTGACTCCTACACGTCTAAGGTTGTGGGTTTGAGTCGCTTCTTGCTACTATTCAAAATTCAGCACAATACTATTCTATCTTGCAGTACATACAGCAGGCCTATACAATATATTTTACCTTACTTTAGTTGCATTACTTTTACAGAATTGCAAAATAGTTTACTCAATACAATATACTTTTTTTTCTGTAATTTTCTGAATGCTATGTTTCTCCATTTTTCTCTATAGTGTCTATGAATGCTCGTATATAGTGTTATTGGGATATGATTGACGGTCGTGTTTTGATCTGAGAGCACCGTTGATTTTGATGGAAGAGTCAGAACAGGATGTTTCGTGAATTTAGTTTGATGAATTTGGATATTGTGTTTAAGGTTTTTGAGAAAATGAAGTGATGGTTTCAAGAAATGGGGTTTTTAAGCAATTCAGTCAAAAACTGTAATATTTCAAATCTACTCGTAATACTTTAACTTAATGTAAATATGAGGACTATAATGCATTTATTTATTATTTTATACTATGTATAACGAAGAAAATATGAAAAAACTCCCGTATGGCAATAATCCTTTATCAGAGGGTTGTATTGTTATTTGTGACTGGTCCCTCTCTAAGCAAAAAAAAAAAGAAGCAAGAAAACATAAGGACACCGATAGGCAGATGTCGATTTAGCTTTGAATAGAGTGAGTGTTTGTGTGTAATGAGGCAGATGGAATGGAGTAGTGCAGCTTTATTGATGCCGTATGGTTAGGGGTTGAAACTGGGTGGGAGTATTTTTAAGCGGGAAGTGTGTACTCAGATGGAAGAGTGAAGGTAACAGAATGAGAATACTGACAAATGGCTGGGGCAGCAGAAGGTGGGTGAGAGGAACAACTGCAAGTTGTAAAAGCTTTGAAACGCGGGGCAGGAGCACCTCAATGATAAAGAGGATGGAGCAGATGACCACTGTTTTATTGAAATGCAGGGCACACCACACGAACACACACACGACACATTGTTTTCCATTTTTTCTATCAAGTTTTATTTAGTTATCTAAATAGGGAGATTACATGGGACTTCCATCTAGTTTGGTTTATAACACTTTATATATGTGTGTCGTGTGTGTGTATATATATATATATATTATATATATATATATATATATATATATATATCTATATATATATACATACAGTACGCGGGTCAAAAGTTTGGAAATACTATATATATATACATACATACATACATGACATACATACTACATACATCACATACGACCACACCCACACACACACACACCACACACACAACACACACACAGGAGTACAGGTCAAAAGTTTGGGAGATATATATATAATATATATATATACTATATATATATATACTATATATATATATATCCATACAGTACAGGTCAAAACGTTTGGAAACATTTACTATTTTTAATGTTTTTGAAAGAAGTTTCCTTCTGCTCATCAAGCCTGCATTTATTTGATCAAAAATACAGAAAAAAAATTTAATATTGTGTATTAATTATTACAATTTAAAATACATTGTTTTTAAATTATCATTTATTTCTGTGATGCAAAGCTGACTTTTTCGGATCATTATCACATGATCCTTTAGAAATCATTCTAATATGATGATTCATCATATCAAAGTTGGAAAACATTTCTGCTGCTTAATATTTTTTTCAGAACATGTGATACTTTTTAGGATACTTTTGAATAAAAGTAAAAAAAAAAAAAAAAGAAGCTATGTTTTTTAAAAATATAAATATTTTGTAATAACATATACACTACTGGTCAGTAATGGTGGGGTCAGTAATTAATTTTTTTCTAGAGTTTCTTTGTTTTTTAAATGTAAATCAATACTTTTATTCAGCAAGAATGTGTTAACTTGCATAAAAAGTGATAGTAAAGAAAATATATTATTAGTATATATATTATTATAATTTTTTTTTTTATTTTGATACATGCAGTTTTTTTAAGTTAAACCTTTTATTCATCAAATATTATTAAGACAGTAGAAACTGTTTCCACACACTTATAATAAATCAGAATATTAGAATGATTTCTAAATGATCATGTGATAGACTGGATGTTACATGTGACACTGAAGGCTGGAGTAATGTGTGGCAGTGAAAAACTTCGGGCCACCGTATCTTTGGTTTACTTTCGTTTTCACTTGGAATGACTGGGCGGAGTTTTCAATTAACTGGCGGAAGGATGGAGGATATAAAGGAGATGTGACGTACGCTGAGAGAAGCGCGTCATCATAAAGTTTGTGTTCAAGGTTTACAGGTGCATTGTTAGGAGTTCATGGATTCCAGTGGAGGAGTTAAAATACGGCCGCTTGGAGTATCTTTTCCCTGTGAGTGATGTTTGAGCTTGCGTGGTAGTTTGACTAAAACTTAAGCGTGATTTCTTCGTCCAGCCCGTCTGTATTTGGTGGAATATTCCAACAAAAGCTGGCCGTATTCCTCCTCCTGTTCCTGGTGTCCTGACGACAACCTGCTGTTTCAGCTTCCTTCCACGTTTGCAAACTGGGTCAGTAGCCTACTTGTACGCCACAACCCATTTCACACATTACTTCACACATACCCCCGTATCACATTAAATTCCTATTCTGATATGTTTTTTATTTTTCATGATTATGCAAATGTTATTTTTGCTCTTTAAGACTGTTGGGTTGATATGTTCGGAGATTTAAGAAACAATAACAAGTTTATCTTTAAGTTTTCTTCTTTCTTTTCTTTCTCTCTCTCTCATCTTTTTTCTATTGTTCATTTTTATGAATGACTTGGACGTGAAACTGGCACTATGGAAAATAATAGAATGACGCGTTTTCCTGCACGTACATCTCAACTTTCACGTTGTCAAGTGAAAAGTTGTGAGCTTTGTTTTTTATGACCTTTTTTGTCATGTCATTTTTTTTTTTCTCATGACATTATTGAATAAAATTTCCCTTGTGAATTATTCCTTGACTGTTTTTCATTATTATTATTATTATATATTGTAACAGGTGGGTTTTTTTTGCTATCCTGGGTTAACTTAAAAATTTTTTTGACATGATTTATCTTGTCATCTGGCACCCGAAAATTTTCTTTAAAAGCGTTTATTTGAGCTAGGGCGGCCACCACCGTTACAATTTTTTTTGAAAGATTTTGTTTGAGCTAGGGCGGCCACCACCTTTTTTAAAAGTATATTCAAATAGAAAACTAATTATTTTAAATTGTACGAATATTTCACAATATTACTGTTTTTGTTTTCTGTATTTTTGATCAAATAATGCAAGCTTGATGAGCAGAAGAGACTTCTTCAAAAACATTAAAAAATAGTAATGTTTCCAAAACTTTTGACCTGGTACTGTATATTTGTGTGTGTGTGTATATATATATATATATATATATATATCTATATATATATATATATATATATAGATTTATTATAATATATATATATATATATCTATATATATATATAAGAGGTATAAGTAAATTATATATGTGTCTGTATGTATGTACTGTATGTATATAATGTATGTATATATATGTATATACACTGCACTAAAGGATTAGTTATGAACACCATACTAATACTGTATTTGCACCCCTCTTTTTGCCTTCAGAACTGCCTTAATTTTACGTGCATTGATTCAACAGGTGCTTGAAAGCATTCTTTAGAAATGTCGGCCCATATTGATAGGATAAGCATCTTCCGTTTGATGGAGATTTGTGGGATGCACATTAGGATCGTACCGAATGCATTTTTTCAGGGCCGATGCAATTATTACAGATCAAAGGAGACCGATAACCGATATTTTTAAACCGATATGTGTCTAGTGTAAAAATGAAAATTAATGTCAAAATTAAGAATAAAAGGCCTCTGACAAAGACTCTCTTTAATTATTTTAAACAAACATCTTTAATTCTGAAACTGTTCATAATAACAACATTAATATTAAGAAACTTCCGGTGAGACGCGACAGCGAGAGGGATCGCTTTAACACTGAGCTCCTGCCAAAGCCCTTTGCCTGGTGGCTTAACTGCTTGTTTCCTGCAATAAGGTCATTCATATAATATATTGAATAGTTTTTGAAATAATATCGTGAAATGGCATCAAAGAAAAGTGCAAGTTCGCCTGCAAAACAAAGACGCGGGCAAGCGATTCAAAAGCTAGCCCTAGTGCAGGAACCTCTCGCTAGCTAGTTTACCTCCCGGAGGAAATCTCCTTGCTAATCAAGCGAGGATGGGTAGAGGCTGGAAAGGGAGACACTACGGGACCTTGTAACCGAAATTGCTGAGTGAGACTTTGACTAAAGCAACTAACTACGGTGGAAAGTCAATAGCTAGAAAACGGGACGCTATTGAGAATCACTGAATACGCGACATCAACCACGCACACGCCAAAAATATGGAAAAGGTGTCCTGCTATAGTCGATACAATGCAAGGAGTGCTTCGCCAGACTAAAAAAGATACCAACCACTGTCGTCACACGAGCTGAACACCCCTCAGAAGGAAAGTCACCGAGATGGAAATATGTCAAGAAGGAACAATGTGAGATTTAATAAATCTACCAACAGGTGCAGAAGGAGACGATCCAGTCGGAGTTCTTTCTTTGTAAGATGCTACCTCAGTGGATCCTGACACTGGCCCGAAAATCCATAGAATTGACAGAGAGCCCAACGAATCTTCTCTGCTAACCCTCCATTCTCTTATTTCATTATAAACCCACATTATCACACACATTATATCACACAGCAGTTTGT
This sequence comes from Cyprinus carpio, assembly GCF_018340385.1. NCBI lineage: Eukaryota > Metazoa > Chordata > Actinopteri > Cypriniformes > Cyprinidae > Cyprinus > Cyprinus carpio. The sequence continues at coordinate 2,656,467 of NC_056592.1, forward strand.
TTTTTGACCTCAGTAGGACAATGGATCGATACAATGTTATGTCATTTAATGTGAGATGGGCTCAACTCTCCATTCAAAGGTCCAAGGTCTTAGATTTCCTTCATCGTAAAAATGCTGATATTGCATTATTGCAAGAAACTCACCTTAATACAAAACTAATGATACTTTAAGACTACAAAACAGGAGATATAAAATGGTAGCTGCCTCCAATCGGATGGCAGTAGCACCAAGGGGGTAGCTGTGTTAATGAACGTAATCTGACTATAAACATAATTAAAGTAAGCTCAGATGCTTTCAGGTAAGGCTAGCATTCTTTTTTGTACCTCCATTGAAGAAGGAAAGTAGCCTTTATTAGTATTTATGGTCCCCAGCCAATCTTTGACTATGCATTTTTTCAGAACATGTACAAAGAATTAGTTAACTTTAGATGAGTACCACCTGGTTATTGGTGCAGACATGAATACAGTTTTTTGACAATACTCTAGACAGGTCTGCCGCTGTCGCTTACTCACATTCAGATAAGCTTCTTTCTAAAGCTTTAGGAAATTTAGCAAAGGACCTTAATTTGGTGGATCTTTGGAGACTACATAATCCTTAATCCAGAGATTACACATTCTACTCTCTCCAAGCCATAAGTCTTTTTCTATGATAGACTACCTACTTATTTCCAGTGATTGGTTTTCTGCATCTTCTTCCTCAATAAAACCTTCTTTCTACGGCAATCTCAGATGCATAACCCTAGTTGAAGCAACAGTTTAGTTTTTGGAGATATCAGAAACAATAAGTCTTCTAGGTGGAGGTTTTAATTCCTCATTACTACAGAATGAAAGCTTCCCTTATCAACTAAAACTTGAACTTAACAAATTCATAGACATTAATAAGGGCGAGTGTAGAGAATCCCATGTTTTCTTATGGGCCTCCATAAAGGGATTCCTCAGGAACAATGCAATCAATTCTCATCTCACAATAAACATAATAGACTACGTCGATTTCAGATTTAGAACACAAAATCGAACGAATAGAAGGCCCGCTTAAAAGGAAATTATAGTAAAGACATGGAATCTCAATTGAAGACACATCAAGCTGAACTAAATAATCTGTTACGACATAGAGTAGAGTATTTAATGCATATTCCTAAACACAAATATTATTCACAAGTAGCCGTCCAAGTCCATCTTCTTGCCCTAACTCTGAAACGTCCAGGAGCAAGGTTGCAACAATAGCTTGCAATCAAAAAGATCAAGGAGAACCAGTGACAACTACTCTTGATATAAATGAGTCATTCCGCATATCTTTTTTTTGCAAAACTATACTCCTAAGCGACTGTCAGCCCTCATGAGAATGAGATTACAAATTTCGTTAACAACCTGAATCTTCCTAGCTTTGGTTCCTAGAGAGTGATGCAGAACATCTTGACTTTGCCTATCTCACTTGAGGAATTACAACTAGCGCTAAAAAGTATGAAGAAGATGGGCGCTCCCCCGGCCTTGATGGTTTGCCGGTTTGAGCTTTATTCAGTTTTTGTGGGAGACTTTAGGTCCTTTTTGGCTGGATCTATAAAACTTTGCTATTGACCAAGGGCATTTCCACAAAGACCTTAACACTGCTCTTATTTCCAGTTTTATCCCCAATCTGGACAAAGACCCTTCTGACTTGTGTCAAGCTACTGGCCAATATCACTTATTAATGCCGACCTCAAAATTTCATTTCCTGTGTATTAGCCCACAGACCTAGAGTCCAGTATCTACCAACGAAGTTTTCCGTTACTAACAATACAGTCCTGACCACAACAAGTGTCGTTAAAATGATGTCAGGTGCTGTACGGCGAACCCTTCTGCCTAGAGTCTGTATTAGAAACAGGGGTGTCAAACATGACGGCCCACAGAGTGTGTACCAAATCCGTCCCCGCAGGAGGATTTAAAACAATAGATATAAATAATAAATTAAAATCACCATTTTAAAAATTAAATAACGTGCAATTCACTACAAATATTTTTTTTTTTAAATTTAAAAGCGAACAAATCGCCTATTTATTTACGGTGATATCCCCACCTCGGGAGTCGGGACACCCTAACACTGCGTTTTAAAGCGCGCCAGAATCTCGAGCAGCACGAGTAGTTGATGATAGCTGCGCCTGTGACTGATGCTTGTGTGGCCAATTTTCCTGGTGATTTTAAACATGTCCAAAAGAAGAAATTGACCTGGAAGGGTCATTTAAGGAGAAACGGAAAGAAAGTTTTGTAATCTCAACATCCTATCAGGTATGTTTAATTCACAACTCGATGCTGTTGGTAAATGTGTGCAATATTAAAACTACACTGGACCGCACTGGACCAGCTTCGCATGAAAGTAATATCTGAGCGAGGAGGGTGCGATATTTATCATGTACTAATATCCTAACTTGTTCACTACTTTTACAATGAGGTGCAAGTCTGACATTTCGTAACTTTGCAAAACCAACAAACAAACACATCATGACAGTTTTTTTCCAGTGCTGGATGAAAGCTATCAGATTACAATTATAATTCAAGATGGGGGGGCAAAAATGCCCTGTACCAGAAATTTTATATAGTTAAGTAATGTCCTAAGTACTATAACAAGAGTGTTGCATTTCCCATTCCCGAATTTCAGCGCGATCTACTGCGCAAATGCATAATTTTATACAACAGCTCAACAAACAAGATGCCAGTATTAAGATTGTGTGTTATATTAGTCACAATGCTGTCTGTTTTATCTCATTGTGTTTCAGCAAGAAAAAGGTTTTTACTCAAACTAACAAAGCCGAATGACCAATTATGCGTCTCCAAGCAGCACTGTGCTCATTCACAGTTTGAATGAGCTCATCGTTTTGTTTACTGAATGAATCTATGTTTTTTGAACAATCAAGGATCAACGATTCAGTGGCCCCTTCATAAAGACAATGCCTGCGTCCCCATCTGCATACTATCCATCCTAAATTCTATGTGATATTAGTATTTTCAATTTTCAATACTATTTAGGGCAGTAGGTTGGATAGTATGGCACATTGGGAAGCAGGGAATCAATAGCTTCGTTTTCTGAACGAGTCAGCCGTTTCTGAATGAATCAAATGGATCTGAATGAGTCAATGGATCACTCCATAAAGACGGAGACTTGCTGCCAACCTACTGGTGGCTTTAGTGTCATGTTTTATTTTATCCATGACAGGTTTAAACAACCAGGTGCCTCAAAATCTCACAAAAATCTCAACAACACACTATTCAAAATATGGTAACTTATCACTTATCAAAAAATCAATAACAATAACATTTTTGTGTCAATATTGCACACATCCCCTAAAATAACCTAGCATCATCTTTTAAAAAAAGTTTTCCTAGAATTGTTTTGTTTGTATGGTTAATATGAATGGTAATTGTGAGCACACTAGGGTTTAACAAAAGGTAAATTCGGATTCGGCCCGCACAAGGGGACATTTTCTTTCTCCGATCCGGCCCTCAACCTTAAATGAGTTTGACAACCCTGGTATATGGATGTGTCATTTCAAATTTGGTTTACTATAAACCGTGGTACAAGACAGGGCCTGTCCTCTGTCCCCTTTAATTTTTAATCTTTCCATAGAACCTCTAGCGCAGTAGTAATATTCGTATAATAATATAACTATTTCTCCCTATTCACATTGGCACTTCTAACTCACAAAGTTGTCAATGTATGCCAGAGGGTACCTTAATATATATGTCAGAATGTCCAGCATCCGCATTCTCTTCCCAACACTGTTAAAATATTAAAATATGTTTGGTGCAGCTGTCCCGGTTGCTTTGATGTTAGTTAACAGGGATAGAAGTCAGTTAGTTTTACCTACTAATATTGCAATTACCCATAGAGGTTAAATACTAGGAGTGTTAAATTCAAACATCTATTACAACCATAAAACTAAATTAAACTACCACAAATGTTTTGAAGAAGGTTTGAAGAGGATACAAAAAGATGGTCTGCTGCGCTCCCCAGCATCTGTCCCGATCCCGTCTCGCATAGCAGTAGTGAAAATGAATATTTTTTACCACACATTAATTTTATCTCCTCTATGCTACCACTAACCTCCGCCGAAGGATTACTGGTCCAAGGTTGACCACTCGTTACTCACAACAATATATATATGGAATTGGAGGCGACCACGGGGATTAAGCGGTCCACACTACAGCATAATAGACTAGAAGGAGCTGGGCACTCCCCAACTTTAAATACTATCACTGGTGATTTATTCTTGCGTCCAATGAACAGTGGTTGGATCCAACTTCTATATCAACCATGGAAGAGAATAGGAACAAGACATAATTGCTCCCATTAGCCTTAGGGATTTTTCTATTTTCTCTGGTCTCTTCATTAACCATTGTACACTTGAGGTATGGCCTCAGTAATTGACATACATGCTTCAGAATCATTAGACAAGTTGAAGAGATTAGTGGGTTTTACATCAAAATGGGCATAAAACTCTCCTGTATGGCATAATAACAGATGTTTTGTCTGGAAATAAGCGCGGTTATTATTCATGATGTATGGGCAGAGAAGGGTATATGGGTCATTGGAGACGTAAACATGGTGACCATTCCTTTACGAAGCTTTAATGACTTGGGTTTCACTTTAAACGGTTTATCCCCAGGCCTTCCTTATTTCCTTATTCTTCAACTCAGAGACTCAGCAGCTGTCAATCAAAGCACCAAGTTTGTATGTGCTCCCGAGATGAAGGACATCCCATAGTTGGTTTGATAAAAGGTTGGCCCCAAAAAGTGTCGTCTGCTTTTCTGTATGCCAGGTTTCTAGTCATATTTATCTCCATCTGTATCATATCCCTAAGCCTAGTACACTAGCATGGAATCGTGCAATGGCACTCAGACGTAGAGAAATGACTGGAACACAAGCTGGGACAATATATGTAGCTCCTCTCATAATCCCTAATCATCAGTTTTGTTCATATGAAGATATCTCATAGGGTATATCTTACTCCTAGAATCAGACACTTAATTTGGTCATGCTGCCACACACCCATTTTTGTACCTTGTGCTCACAAAATACTTTGGGGACTTTTAATGCATATAATGTGGGACTGCCCCAAGATTTTATGATTTTTGGAATAAGGTGTTACAAGCATTGTCTGATCTGAATTGATATTCAGCTCCCTATGGAACCCTGCTTTACATCTTCTCAATGATGATTCTAACCCTTGAAGGCATGATGCAAGGTCTAGAAAAATTTGGTTAGCTGGTCTTACAGCAGCCACTAAAATCATGTTCAAGTTTGGGTTCCACCCACAACTTAGCCCATAAGCACAGGGAACGTGCGACAGACATTTTGAGGGGCAGGGCTCAAGTGAAATAAAAGGGCACTTCTCATATTACGTACGTTTTTTTTTTTTTTTTTTTTTTTTTTTTTTTTCTTTAATTTTTTTTTTTTTTTTTTTTTTTTTTACACTGACTTCCTTAAAAAAAAAAATAATTAAAAAATTAATAATTATATCTCCTCAAACTCTAATTTTCAAAAGATGTCTACAAAATAATCAGTTCCAAACAGAACCATGGTCTCCTTAGTATTCACTAGGTTTATAGAGCAGCAAAGGGAAACCATCCCACAATGTGCATGTTTTTGAAAACATTTTCTATGCTACTAGTTTCAAGTATATATTTAGAATAACCCAAAATAACTGCAAAATCAAGCAGAGGGGTGTGTTTTACTAATAATTGTTGTTTATTTATTTTTTTGCACAAGGCACTACATCATTTTAATTATTTTGGTGTTATCAGTTAACACTTTTAAATCAACACAAATATTCACTCTAAACTGAAGAGGGTTGTTGCTGCTATTTTGTTAACTTTACTGAAAAAATCACTGCAAAAATGATTGAAAAAATACAAAAATACAAGCTTAAACTTAATAAAATTCTTCTTTACAAAAAAAAGGGTCTTCTACTTCAAAATAAAAATCTGTTACTTCCATTCCCTGGTTGTCTCTCCTTCCTCCCTTACAGCGGCAACCTTCTGGGGGCCATGTCCCTGTAGATGTTTATTACTTCACTGTGGTTTACAGGAAGGTCTTTCTCAATAGCCAGGAGGAAAGATATCAGAAAGCCTTTCTCTTCGTGCATAGGCTTCTGAGTGTGTCTTTAACCAGTTTGAGCTTGGAAAATGACCTCTCCACTGTTGCTGTTGACACTGGAATTGTTGCATAAGTTCTTATCATTTCCACCAGTTGTTTGGAAAGATATCCTGTCCACTGTTGTCTCTCAGTTTCTTTAACATCTCCTTCATGGTGGATGTGTTTTGGGGAAAGAATGCATGAAAAACACCCTGAGCTCTGTTTTCAACTTCTGCTCCTCTCCTCCATAGAATTCACACAGTGTGTGAATGGCCTCAAGAGAGTCAGGACCCACGGCAATCTTTGCCTATCCAGTTGTGTTGGCCTTTGTCAAAACTGTGGAGTGCGTTCAGTATTTTACTGGACTGTGTCTCACCCTTCTCCCCCAATCTTGTTCTTCTTTGTAGTTCCTGAGAAAGAACATCTAAGAATGAATAGTACACCTTTACTCTGTAGTAGTCTTCTAGGACTGACTGAAGGAGTGGCCTTCTGTGGCTGCACCATTACTTTGGCTGTACTTTGTCAGGCACCCCTCCTCTGCCTTTGCTGTGGCACTCTTAAACTTTTGCCTTTTTCCAAACTGTTCTTCTGTCCTGAGGTTGGACATGGTGTCCTTCACTCCATCAACAACTGTATATTGCTGTGGACAGATCAATTTCACAGTTCTGTAGAGCATCAGAGGCAAAAGCAGTGACTTCAAAGACAGGAGTGGCGATCTCAAGGCAGAGCAAAAACTCAGTCTATGGCTTTAAGGTACATCCTGGCGTCTCCAGCAGCAGTATCTGGAGGCTCCTGCTCTGTAATGTCAGTGAGGACCTTGACCACAGAGCTCATCACTTTAAGGAGGGCCTTCAGGGCTTTTTCTCTGCATGCGCAACGTGTGTCAGAGAGTTTCTGCAGTTGGATTACACGCTCTCCAGGGTGCAGGGCCCTTTTGGCATTTCACAAATGCAGTGTGTCTTTTCGTAGAGCTGGTGAGAAATACATAGAGCTTCTGTACCAGGTTAAAAAAGGTAATGAAGTGGAGGCTTGATTTTGCAGCTTCAACTAAGACCAGATTTAAGCAGTGGGCTTGGCAGTGCACATACAGAGCCTTTTCATTGTGTTGCAGTATTCTTGACTGCAGTCCTCTATATTGACCACTCATATTGGCAGCACCATCATAGCATTGACCACGCATGTTTTGGATCTGTAGGCCGTTGTTCTTTAGCAAGTCAAGAACTTTTTTCTCCATTTCCTCACCTGTTGTTTTTGACACATTGCAGACCTGGACTGGACGAAGCTTCCTTGACTTTCATTTGATACACATAACGCACAACAAGAGAGACCTGCTCGCAATGAGATACATCAGTGGTTTCATCTATAAGTACTGAATATATATTGGCCTCCTCTATCTCTTTCCATATCTCTCTTTTTGTGAATGTGGCCAGGGCTTTGATGAGATCATTTTGTGTTCTGTTTGAGAGAAGTGAAACTTGACACCTCTTCTTACCCATTTTCTGGTCTTTGACATTATCCAAATGTAGTCTGAGTACACTGTCATACTGGCTAAAACATTTTAACAAGTTCAAGGAAGTTGCCCTGGTTTGAGCTTGTGGCAGACTCATCATCACCCCTGAAAGCCTTCCCCCTGCCGTGCAAGATATAAAGTTATGTCAATTAATCGGGTCAAAAATTTCTGTGTTTCTTCTCTTTTGTTTGGTTTTTTTCTTTCTCTCTCTTTTCTCTCTTTTGTCTTTGAGCATATGATACATCAAAAGCTGCTTGTAAAGCACTATTTTTATACGTGTTCCATCGCACCATGCTTGTTAAGTGGGCCTCTGAGTCTGCATGCTCTTGCATTTTTTCAAGTGCCCTTTTCCAGTTGTCAACACCAGCCACTCTCCACGTACTCTTCGTGTACTTTTGTTCATTAAGAAAAAGCCGACAGCTAAAGCAGTACATACTATCCTTGTCAGGTGAATACTCCAACCATGGCCTATTTTCATACCATGTCTTCTGAAATGATCGGCCTTCAGTATTCTTGGGGAATCTGAGAAAAAGGTTGGCATGGTCCTCTATCGACACACATTTTCACATAACTGGCATTACACTGGAGATCAAAAGCTTTGTTTGTGTGCAGGATCTGTTGGATACTTTAAGGATGCAATTTTTGATATGGCCCCTTCTACACCTACCAACAGTTTCCTCAACCTCATCATCTTCTATTGCTTCCTCAAACTCAACATTATCCACCGTTTCCCCCTCTAATATAGTCTCTTCCTCTTCACCACTGACATTGATTTCTTGATCATCTTTGTAATCTGTGTCAGTCGTTGCCTCTATAACCTCCTTTTGTCTTTCAGTTGTCGTTTTAGAGATTTCAACTGCTCTCTCAGGTCTAACACTTTCAGCATCTGAGTTATCTGTTCTCTCTTGGGTTTTGCTTCTGGTAACTGGTTGTAACCATGCATTTAGCGATTTGCTACTCTTGGCTGTTTCCTGGCGCTCCTTCTCCTTCCTTTTCTGTATCCTCTCTTTTTTTTGGCATTATGCTGCCTGCCTGGCCCTGCACTGCAAGCATGATTAAAATTAATTTGTTTAAATACTTTTTGTTTCACAAGCAAAATAACTTTTTAGCTTCACACAACTAAGCATCAGAATACTGAATTGCCTTAATGTTTTAATTAAATACATTAATATTATTATTGCTATGCATGTACACATACACAATAACTGATGGTGACTGACAAGGACTTAGTTTCACATTTGAGGGAGGACTGTATCATCACCATCATCAAATAAAAACCTTCAAAATCCACATTTAGATGGAGTTTGTTTTTAAAACCTACTACACTCAAAAAAATATTCTGTGGCTTAGTAAATATTTAACTTAATTAACTTAATAAAATCTCTGAAAATCTTACTTGATTGTTTAAATTAAACTTACCAAAATAATTGAGTAAAAATTAAATAAAATTAAATAAAAGCCAATGTCATGTATGTATTTGTGGTTGTATGGAATACTATTTTATAAAGGTTTAGAGGAAATAAAAAAAAAGTTCATAAATAAAAAGTTAATTTATAAATATTGTTATTTTTTAATGTTTAATTTAACTTATTTCTACTCAGTTTTATTTATTAATGTACAGATGCAGTTACTCAGATTTACTACATTTTTTAGAGTGTAGCCTATCCTCCATCTGTTTGCATCTGTAGATTGAGATTTCTTCTAGATTCACCAATTTAGATTTCTAAATTTCAGGAGGAAAGACTCTTGATGTAAGTCATTAACTAACTGGGGACTTTCTTATTTTATTAACTTATTTTATTACATGGCTTGGTTGATCTCCAATGTAGAATGCGGTCTGTTATTTCTTGATAACAGACCGCTGTGCGGAGTATAACAGCAGACCGTTGAGAAGAAAAGAGGGTTGTTGTTGTGTAATAGGATTCTAACCGTAGAGACGAAGCGTACTATTTTCTTTAGCGGAAGCAATACAATCGGGGTTAAAATCAATAAACTCCCTTTTAATATTTTGTGTCAAATTATTTATTTATTTGGTAGGTAGCCATGTAATAAGCAGGAGGATAATGTATAGCGATTATCCCTTACACAGCTCTAGTCTAGTAGCTCATGAGGCATGCATGCTAGCAAAACACAGGTTAACTAAGTTATATTTGCCTTTGGCTAATCAGCAGTAAATTCGAGCATTATTCGAGGCACTGGAATTTTAATCTTTTGTTCATCACCAGCTCCACTCACCTCAGCACAAGCCAAGAAAAACACTGCTGGGAGGGGCTGCTGCTGCCTGCAGGTGTGTGTCTGTGTATCTGATGTGTGCCGATGTGTGTCTATGTGTGCCGCTGCGCGCAAGTGGGGAAGGGAGGGGGGGGGGGGGTTTTGGGGGTCAATGAGCGCTTCAGAACTCCTGACCTGATATTTAGATATACTATTCTTCAATAAATATATTTGTTTGACAGGGAAGCTGTGCACAAACAAGAATATATATTCTTTTTTCAAAAAAAAAAAAAAAAAAAGCACCCCAGAAAAAAAGGGAACTTTCTCTCCAGGAATAAAAAGGGCAGGTGCTCAAGCCCCCTTTGATGTCTATGTGTGCACGTGCCTGCCTTTAGCATTGGCTGAATACGTTCTTAGAGATGCTTTTTCTTTGAACTTTTTTCTTCTGCCAAGATCAACGGCGCTACAACTCGGACTATACAAACATGGATCAATGGAATCGCTAGAGTTCAGGTTATTTTATTGTTTATAAATTAATTACAACAGAACGTTATTATAAATTTTTTACACTGATAGTTTTGTTGTATCCCATGCGGTAGGGGGGGTGGGAGGGGGGGTGGGATGGGGAGGGTGATGAATGTATTGTTGTGTATATCTGTACTGTCATAACACCTCTTTTATATTGTTACCCAACAAGACAATAAAAATTGAGTACAAAAAAAAAACATTAATATTAATAATACCAACAAACATAAAAAGTGCTGGGAGCATCCATCAGCAGCATTCTGTAAACTAAGGAAAACTTGCATCCATCAGCAGCATCCTATAAACAAAGTAAAACTTAAAGCAAATTAAAACAGCAACAAATGAACAAATAATGGAAAAATAAATGTAATCTCTCTATCTCTCTCTCTCGCTCTCTCTCTCCTCTCTCTCTCGATATATATATATATAATTTGTGTGTGTGTGTGTGTGTGTGTGTGTTATAATTTAGCATGTTTTTTTATTTGCAACCCAGAATTGCATTAAAATCACACACAACCCATATTGTAATGGTGTTTTTTTTTTTGTTTGTTTTTTTTTTTTGATGTGTAAAATGTTTGTTTGACTGTTTATTACGGCGATACAAACTAGGAAGTATACAGGACAGCGTCATCCAGAAACGTGCAATGTGAGATTATTGACAATTTACGTTATTAGCAAAATTACCACAATTTTTGCGCAAAAAAACCGCAGCAGACGTGAGTGAATTCATTCGTGTTGATAATCTATTCACAATATAACGTTAAGTTGGCCGAATGTTGAGAGAAGTAGGTTTTAGTTTCACTATCTCAGCACTGATGTGATGATCAGTTAAAGCATATCACTGCAATGACGGACATTGCCCGGGAATTCACAGTATAATAACTGACCGGGGCTTGTCATCATAAATCGATTATATTTAGGTGTTTTGCAACTTCAGTGTTAGTGATTTATTGCAACTTCAGGAACGTTTACTGCATTCTTACCTTTGAGAGATAACTTATTGATGTGTGATGATGATCACTGAAGCAGCTCCTGTGCTTTCGGTGTGAGAGCGGAACATTTTCCAGCCGCGCCAGCCGTATTGATTGGCCAGGCTCGTGACTCCCAACAAATCAGACAGACGATGGGCGGAGCTTAGTCTAGGCCACAGAGCGGTTGCGCTCTGACTGATGGTGGCTGGATCAGTGCCAGATCGCGCATTTCAAAATAAAATGGTTTTTAATCGGCAAATCGGTTTTTGAAAATGGCCGATGCCGATAACAATAAAAATGCTTAATATCGGCGCCGATAATCGGCCACGCCGATAATCGGTCGACTCCTAATGCACATTCAGGGCACGAAGGTCCCGTTCCACCACATCCCAAAGATGGTCTATTGGGTTGAGATCTGGTGACTGTGGGGGCCATTTTAGTACAGTGAACTCATTGTCATGTTCAAGAAGCCAATTTGAAATGATTCGAGCTTTGTGACATGGTGCATTATCCTGCTGGAAGTAGCCCTCAGAAGATGTGGTACATGCTACGGTGGTCATAAAGGGATGGACATGGTCAGAAACAATGCTCAGGTAGGCCGTGGGCATTTTAAACGATGCCCAATTGGCACTAAGGGGCCTAAAGTGTGCCACGCAAACCTCCCCCACACCATTACACCACCACCACCACCAGCCTGCTGCCCGTGGTAACAAGGCATGATGGTATCCATGTTTCTCATTCTGTGTTTACTCCCCCGCCAAATTCTGACTCTACCATCTGAATGTCTCAACAGAAATCGAGACTCATCAGACCAGGCAACACTTTTTTCAGTCTTCAACTGTCCAATTTTGGTGAGCTCGTGCAAATTGATAGCCTCTTTTTCCTATTTGTAGTGGAGATGAGTGGTACCCGGTTGGGTCTTCTGCTGTTGTAGCCCATCCGCTTCAAGGTTGTGCCTGTTGTGGCTTCACAAATGCTTTGCTGCATACCTCGGTTGTAACGAATGGTTATTTCAGTCAAAGTTCCTCTTCTATCAGCTTGAATCAGTCAACCCATTCTCCTCTGACCTCTAGCATCAACAAGGCATTTTCGCCCGCAGGACTGATGTTTTTCCCTTTTCACACCATTTTTTGTAAACCCTAGAAATGGTTGTGCGTGAAAATCCCAATAACTGAGCAGATTGTGAAATACTCAGACCGGCCCGTCTGGCACCAAACAACCATGCCACGCCTCAAAATTGCTTAAATCACCTTTCTTTCCATTCTGACATTCAGTTTGGAGTTCAGGAGATTGTCTGACCAGGACACACCCCCTAAATGCATTGAAGCAACTGCCATGTGATTGGTTGATTAGATAATTGCATTGAGAAATTGAACAGGTGTTCCTAATAATCCTTTAGGTGAGTGTATGTATCTATATATGTATATGTGTGTGTGTGTATATATATATATATATATATATATATATATATATATATGTATATATATATATGTATATATATGTATATGTATATATATGTATATATATATATATATATATATATATATGTATATGGATATTATATATATATATATAGATATATATATATATATATATATATTATATATGTATATGTATGTATATATATATATATATATAATATATGTATATACAGTACAGGTCAAAAGTTTGGAAACATTAGCTATTTTTAATGTTTTTTTGAAAGAAGTTTCTTCTGCTCATCAAGCCTGCCATTTATTTGATCAAAAATACAGAAAAAATGTAATATTGTGATAAATATATTACAATTTTAAAATAATTGTTTTAAAATTTACTTATACTTTAAATTATCATTTATTTCTGTGATGCAAAGCTGAATTTTTTAGGATCATTATCACATGATCCTTTAGAAATCATTCTAATATGATGATTCATTATCAAAGTTGGGAAACAGTTCTGCTGCTTAATATTTTTTTCAGAACATGTGATACTTTTTTAGGATACTTTGATGAATAAAAAGTAAAAAAAAAAAAAAGCTATGTTTTTAAAATATAAATATTTTGTAATATACACTACTGGTCAGTAATTTGGGGTCAGTAATTATTTTTATTTTTTTTTTTAAATAAAATCAATACTTTTATTCAGCAAGGATGTGTTAAATTGATTTAAAAGTGATAGTAAAGAAAATACATTATTAGAAATATATTAGATTTTTTTTTTTTTTAATAAATGCAGTTTTTTTAACCTTTTATTCATCAAATATATTAGACAGCAGAACTGTTTCCAACACTCATAATAAATCAGAATATTAGAATAATTTCTAAATGATCATGTGATAGACTGGATGTTACATGTGACACTGAAGGCTGGAGTAATGATGCTGAATATTCAGCTTTGCATCACAGGAGTAATTTTTTTTTTTTTTTTTTAAGTATATTCAAATAGAAAACTATTATTTTAAGTTGTAATATTTCAAAATATTACTGTTTTTTTCTGTATTTTTGATCAAATAAATGCAGGCTTGATGAGCAGAAGAGACTTCTTTCAAAAACATTAAAAATAGTAATGTTTCCAAACTTTTGACCTGTACTGTATATGTGTGTGTATATATATATATATATATATATAATCCTACAGCTATATATGCTAAACTTAACAGCAAATGTTTTGAACGAACAAACAAAAAAGAAAAGCAGCTTTATTTTTATACCATTTATATATATATATATATATATATATATATTTTTATACCAATATATATATATATATATATATATATATATATATATAAAATAAAAATGGACTCCCCAAAAGATGAGAGATTTTGCTAGTTTTGGCTGTCTTCTGGGTAAAATTTTTCCCCAAAACATTTTTTCCCCTATGTTTTTAAAATATAAATATTTTGTAATATACACTACTGGTCAGTAATTTGGGGTCAGTAATTATTTTTATTTTTTTTTAAATAAAATCAATACTTTTATTCAGCAAGGATGTGTTAAATTGATTAAAAGTGATAGTAAAGAAAATACATTATTAGAATATATATTAGATTTTTTTTTTAATAAATGCAGTTCTTTTTAACCTTTTATTCATCAAATATATTAGACAGCAGAACTGTTTCCAACACTCATAATAAATCAGAATATTAGAATAAATTTCTAAATGATCATGTGATAGACTGGATGTTACATGTGACACTGAAGGCTGGAGTAATGATGCTGAAAAATTCAGCCACTTTTGCATCACAGAATTTTTTTTTTTTTTTTTTTAAAGTTCAAATAGAAAACTATTATTTTAAGTTGTAATATTTCAAAAAATTACTGTTTTTTCTGTATTTTTGATCAAATAAATGCAGGCTTGATGAGCAGAAGAGACTTCTTTCAAAAACATTAAAAATAGTAATGTTTCCAAACTTTTGACCTGTACTGTATATGTGTGTGTATATATATATAATCCTACAGCTATATATGCTAAACTTAACAGCAAATGTTTTGAACGAACAAACAAAAAAGAAAAGCAGCTTTATTTTTTATACCTACTTTATATTATATATATATATATATATATATATATATAAAATAAAAATTGACTCCCCAAAAGATGAGAGATTTTGCTAGTTTTGGCTGTCTTCTGGGTAAAATTTTTCCCCAAAATATGGTTACGTAGATACAAAAGAATAACTAGTAACAATCATTTCTGGTGTTGTTTGTGTTGAACTCAGCAATATTCCAGTTTGCTAGGTTCTATGCGCAAATGTCATGTACAGTGTCTGGCCTGGTTAGTACTTGGATGGGAGACCACCTTGCAATACCAGGTGCTTTAAGCTTTTGGGTTTTACATGCCAGATGTGCCATTTTCTGGGGACACGTCCTGGCCAGGATTTCAAAATTGCCTAAAATAACCAGGTTTTAGCGGTTTGCTTTGCACAGATGGATTGTTGTATAACATCTAAGTACCTTGAGAGCTATAGAGAGCAGGGCAGACAGCTCCTTATGCTTTCAAATCACTCTCGTGGTACTTTGATGTCATTCAACAATCTGTGAAGTGCCGCTTCAGGTTGAACACACCTAATATGTACTCGCATCGCTTTGACCATTCTCTGTAGTTCCCACCTTCTCTTGTGCCATGATTGGTCAATTATATACAATACCTGCATGTTTTTGATCAAACTACTTTTACATCATTACCTTTACTTAGTATGGATATAGGCAAACAAAGCCAAAACCTGGATATTTTAGGCAATATAGAAGTCCTGGCCAGAACGTGTTCCAAAATTCAGTAATGAATTCAAAAGTAGTGTATTGCGCACTTTTTTCATTTACAGTTTATGATCGCTATGACATTTTTTTTCAATACTTCTAACAATTTTCCTAAACTCTTAACGCACCAACACATCTACAACACGCAATTAACAAAATGGTTAATTTCCTGCTCAAAATCACACATTGCAAACTAAACTAAATTTTCAAATTACAATAATACCCTAACACAATACACTACATCTACCAAAACACTGCAAACACGTCTCAAAATCTAATTATTATTCCAAAACACTAACACATGTTCTCTTCCAACAGGAACATTTAGTTAATCATAACACAATGTCATAAAAACACTAAAATCAACTGGAATTACAGAAACTGTATAATTTTAGGTGTCAGGTCTGACCTTATACTATAGAAAGTATATTGCATTAATCATAGATTGTGTTTTACACTACATTTTCTTTTTCTTTTGGGGTTTAGTAAATGCATGTTTTTGTTGTTGTTGTTTTTTTCTGCAGAAATTCAATGCAATATATAACATTATAGAATGAATGGTTTATGGGTGGGGGGGGGGCAGAGACAGAATTGCTGCAATAAAGACTTTATTTGCAACAGGACATTAGAAAAAACAAAACAAAAAAGAAAACAAGAATGCAAGAAAAAAAAGTACAATATAGCTGTCATTTATTATGTGAAAATACAAAATATACATACAGAAAAAGCCACAGAAGAAAAAAATAAAAAAATAAATGTAATCTTATCTGCCTGGTCGTATGCGTTTGGTCACATGTTCTCATCCACATCACACCTGATATCTTCTCTGGCAAGGCTCTGAAGAACCTTTTGGTGTGCCTTCTCCTTCCTTGTATTGTTCAGCTGTGATGTCTTGGCACGCAGCATCCATTGCATCCAGTAGGGACATTTGGAAGGACATCTGGAGGGAAGATGGTCAAAAACCTTCCATATTCAGGCTCAGTAAAAATCCTCATTGGGGTTGAGGAAAGGGGATTAAGAGCAAGGAAAAAAAAGAGACATCATTCTTGAATGGGTGTCAAACCAGGCTCTGAGTGCACTGGGAATGGTGGCATGCCACATTGTTTCATGTGATCACATATATAGTCTTTTGGTGCAGATCTTCTGAAGTCTCACATTTATGCAGGAGTGCACTTTTCATTACATTTACATTTAGATATTTAGCAGATACTTTTATCCAAAGCGACTTACAAATGAGGACAATGGAAGTAATCAAAATCAACAAAAGAGCAATGATATGCAAGTGCTATAACAAATCTCAGTTAGCTTAGTTTTTTACGATTGCTATGACATTTTTTTCAATACTTCAATTTCCTAAACTCTTAACGCACCAACACACCTACAACACACAACTGACAAAACAGTAAATTTCATGCTTAAAACCACACATTGCAAACTAAACTCCAACACTAATTTTCAAATTACAGTAATACCCTAACACAATACACTACATCTACCAAAACACTGCAAACATGTCTCAAAATTAAATTATTATTCCAAAACACTAACACATGTTCTCTTCCAACAGGAACATTTAATCAATCATAACACAATATCATAAAAACACTAACATCAGTTGGAATTACAGAAACTGCATTATTTTAGGTGTCAGGTCTGACCTTATACAATATAGACAGTATATTGCTTTGATCATAGATTGTATTTTACACTTCAGTTTCTTTTTTCTTTTTGGGTTTAGTAAATGCATGTATTTTTTTTTTTTTTTTTTTGCTGCAGAAATTCAATACAAAAATTGAATGATCCAACTCAGAGTAGCTTTATAGAATGAACCGTTTATGGGGCTTAACTTGCTATTGTCAACATGGTGATTGCTGAAAATGAATTTAAATTGAAGGACATTCAGTCGAGAGTTGTAGAAGACTACCTTGTCTTTGGGAACATTGCAGCAATCAGCATAACATCCATTTCTCGGACTCTAGCTAAACACAGAGTCTGAATGAAACAACTATACAAAGTTCCTTTTGAAAGGAACAGTGAGCCCATCAAAGAACTCCATCGCCAATATGTCCAGGTAAGATTATGCAATAGTCATTACTGTACACTACATAGTATGTTTTCCAGTAAACTACTCTATAAACCTGGAGTACAGTAGGACATACAGTAAAGCATTTACACACACTGTGTCGGATTGCTTTCAGAGAGTCATGGAGTTGGAGGCCAATCAAGTCCCTCATGAAATGATCTACGTTGACGAGGCTAGCTTCAACTTGGCAAAAAGGCAAAAGAAACATAAGTGGCAAAAGAGCCACAGTTACCGTTCCGGGCCAGAGAGGAGCCAACATCACCATGTGCACCGCAATCTCCAACAATGGTGCACTCCTGAATAAATGTGTGCTTAGCCCATACAACACCGACCGCCTTCTCCTGTTTTTAGAAGACCTGCAAGAAAGAGGTAGAAAGGGGGCAGGTGGGAGACCTGTCAATATATGTGATCACATGGGACAATGTGGCATTCCACCATTCCTGTGCAGTCACAGCCTGGTTTGATGCTCATCCGAGGATGATGTCCCTTTTCGTTGCCCCTTATTCCCCTTTCCTCAACCCCATTGAGGAGTTTTTCTCAGCCTGGAGATGAAAGGTTTTTGACCATCGTCCACAGGACCAAATGTCCCTCCTGGATGCAATGGATGCTGCATGCCAAGACATCACAGCTGAACACTGCCAGGGGTGGATAAGACATACCAAAAGATTCTTCCCAAGATGCCTTGCAAGAGAAGATATCAGGTGTGATGTGGATGAGAACATGTGGCCAAAAGCAGAAGACCGGGCAGATTAGATTTTTTATTTATTTTTATTTTTTTATTATTATTATTCTTCAGTGGCCTTTTGTTTATATATTTTTCATTTTCACAAAATAAATGACAGCTATATTGCATATTTTTTTGTTTTCTTGCAGTCAAGTTTTCTTTCTTGTTTTTCTAATGTGCTGTTGCAAATAAAGCTTTTTCTCCAGCCTCTCTTTTTTTCATAAACCGTTCATTCTACAAAGCTACTCTAACTGTACTGTAGTGTAGTGTAAACTGTAGTGTAAAACACAATCTATGATCAATGCAATATACTGTCTATTAAGGTCAGACCTGACACCTAAAATAATGCAGTTTCAGCAATTCCATTTGATGTTAGTGTTTTTATGATATTGTGCAATGATTGACTAAATGTTCCTGTTGGAAGATAACGTGTTAGGGTTTTGGAATAATTTTTAGGGCTCAAGCCTGGAGGGCGAGAGCCCTATTGTTTTCCTTAGGATTATTTTTTTAGGGCTCAAGCCTGGAGGGCGAGAGCCCTATTGTTTTCCTTAGGATTATTAGGGCTCAAGCCTGGAGGGCGAGAGCCCTATTGTTTTCCTTAGGATTATTTTTTATTATTATTATTATTATTATTAGGGCTCAAGCCTGGAGGGCGAGAGCCCTATTGTTTTCCTTAGGATTATTTATTATTATTATTATTTTTTTTTTTTTTTTTCTCAACGTCTCGGGGGCTTTTGGGGCCCTTAACATACTCAAAAACTCTTGAAAATTGGCACACACATTGGAACCTGCGGCCATTAGGGCCGGGCAGAGACTGATACACGGGCGTGGCACAGGGGCTCTACAGCGCCCCCTGGAATATGGAGGGCCATATATCATACATACTTGCACGTAGATGTATGAAACTCGGTACACATATAGATCTCATCAAGCCAAACAACTTTCGTACTGCATATCATAGGCTCCACCCAACAGGAAGTTGGCTATTTAGGGTTTAGTATTGTTATTTTTCGTCAAAGTTTTGGGGGCTTTTGGGGCCCTTAACATGCTCAAAAACTCTTGAAAATTTGCACACACCTTAGAATCTGTGGCCATTAGGAGGCTGCAGAGGCTGGGACCCGGGCGTGGCACAGGGGCTCTACGGCGCCGGCCCTGGAACACAGTCAGAAATGTTGATGTATAGTTCAAACATACTTTCACGTATTCATATGAAACTCAGTACACATATAGATCTCATTGTGCCGAACAACTTTCGTATTGCATGTCATAGGCTCAGCCCAACAGGAAGTCAGCTATTTAGAGCTATGTAAAAAGCGCATGCTCTGGAATTTGATATACTTGTCATAGGTTTTTTACCCGATTGCCACCAAACTCGGTCAACATGACCTCAAGACATTGGGGATGCAAAATTGCCAGGGGATTTTTGATATCTCAAATGGTTTGCTTGTGGCGAGGCGTTGAAATTATGGCGAGAAATGAGAAGCAGGAAGTGTCTAATAACATCCACATACATTTCCTAATTTTAATTAAACTTCATCCATCAATTTGTTTGTTGTATGATGCCGATCGCATATATGTGACTATTAGAAGTCAAAATTATAGCGCCACCAACTGGCAGCAGGAAGTGTGTCATTTTGTTTGTTGTTTGATTTCGATCGCATATATGTGACTATTAGGAGTCAAAATTATAGCGACTAATGACAAAACACGGCCCATGTAAAAAACTGTTGAGGGGATATTGATATCTAATATAGTGTTGCCAATGGCAACATATCAAACTGGAATATTTTTCTGTATAATATATTCTGATTTTGAGGCAGATAACATGCTTAGAATTTCATGGAACTCAGAACACATATCAGTATTAATGATAGCTATACACTGGCAAAAGGTCATAAAAGGGCGTGGAGGAGGCACTCTATAGCGCCACCTTTTGTCAAAAGTGGGGGGCTTAGTTTTAGCTACAGACACCAAACTCGGTACATATATTGTTCTTATTAAAACGGACAACTTTCTAATTTACAGTCATTAGCTACGACCAACGGGAAGTCGGCTATTTTGATTTGAATATGGATTTTTGGCTCTGTGTGAGGAGTGTATGTGTGCTGAGACTTTCATTGTCAGGAGCAATTCCCGGGACTGAGAGGGAGGAGTCTCCCTTAGTTTCACTTTTAAATCGGTTAAAAATACAAATAAATAAATTAATTTAATTCACACTGACAAGCTAAACCAACATATCTTATTATTAGTGGGTCAGGGCTTATTAATAATTGATGTCTGGCCAGAGAATAGAGAGATAGACGAGAGATAAATCACCGCTGCATCAGCGCGTGCAGTCTCAACGAGCTCACAACAAACGAGTTTATTCTTGTTTAAGACCTTTTAAAAATAAAAATATTACGGCGATTGCACACAATCCGCCAATTAGAACACACCAAGTGCTAAAATTCAGATGTTTGTGAGTGTTAAAATGAAATATTTGCTGCAGCCTGTCTGACAGCGCGAGACTTCTGAACACTTGAAGGGAAGAAAGTCTACATACAGAAACTACAACCTTTTACATTAAAACACAGCGGCGAATTAACACAAAACAATTAGAAGAACATATTATAGAGATGAAAATGAGTGTTTATGAGTGCTTGTGAGATTTTCTTTGTCTAAGGGCTGAACATCACATCGATTGCTCTGCGCTCGAGAACACGGTGATGGTTTTTCGGCGAGAACGGACAAATAAATACACATTTCATTAACACTGGCAAGCTAAACCAACATATGATCTCATTAATAATCTCATTAATAATTGATGTCTGGCCAGAGATCAGTATGAAAGACGAGAGAAAAATCACCGCTGCATCAGCGCGTGCAGCCTCACCACAAGCTCACAATAAAAGCATTTTCATAGTTTTAAGAGCTTTTTAAAATAAAATATTACCGCAAATGCACACAATCCACCCATTAGAACACAACAAGAGCTAAATTCAGGTGTTTTTGAGCTGTGTAATTGTGAAAATGAAAGACTATTTGACAGCGTGAGACTGAATAACATCTGTCTCTCGAGCTCCAGAGGACGCTGATTCTGGCTTTTCGTCTCAAGAACGAACAAATCACGTACAAGATTATTTCAAAATACATAATAGCTTGGCGATTGTAAACGAAAACAGCCACGTGAACGTAAACTGTTGAGAAATAAATCTGAAGTGGATCATGATACTGGATTTGAATATTAAAGTGACTGCATTTACCAGCTGCTTTCTGTCTTCAAATTTTAATCTATAAAAAACAGAAAATCATTCGCCTTGGCTGCTTTTTTTTGTATGTATGTATTCATGTATTTATTATCATTATTATTATTATTATTTTGCTCTAACAAGAATTAATCTATATTTAATTAAATCGATGACTTATTTCACATTTGATTTGTCCATTTCTGACTCTAAACACCTATAAACCTAAAACATGCTCTATTAAACTATTGTTAGCAATTTCTTTATCGTCCAATTTAACTGGTGTACACACTTTTATTTTCATAATAAATTTGTTTTTTAGATTATAGACAGTTACAGTGGTCTGTAATAAATATTAACAGGTTTTGTTCAAGCTGCTTAAAATGTTTGAAGTAGGCTTATTTTTTTTATGTAAATCCTAAAAAAAAAAAAAACTTTGGGAAACAGCCATATTTACGAAAAGATGCTTAACCTATAGAAAAATAAAACTATGAATTAAATTAGTGTTTCATTTTTAGTAATGACCATTTTTGTTGTCATAAAACCTTCTTCTTTACAATACAAAATAACAATTGCCAATAGTAAATATTATGAAAACAATAACTGTTGTATTTTTTTCCATCATTATATAGTTTATGTATTATAATTGTAAAAACAAAAACAAATTTAGCAAATCACATAGTAATCATTCAACACTGCTTAAAAATGTAAGTTGAAAATTAAACTCATGATTAAGCATGAAATAAGATACAGAATCAGTAAATTAGATTTTAATGTGGGTATATTATCAGTAAACTAATCATTAAATATTTATAATCATTCAAAAAATATTGGCCCCTTTCATAATGTTGTTCAGAAATGAAGGCCACAATGCTAATGTTGTCCACTCGATGGCGCCACAGGATAGCAAATATTTCAAGATCTGTTCAAAGACTTGCAAATGTTTCATTTATGTGCATAAATAAAAAATGCATATACATTTATTCTTTTTTCATAAACTTTAATAAAGCCCAATATAGTAATTATGCAAAAGCTATCATCTCCTAAATACCATTACTTTTTGTTATTTTAATTGTATTGACAACATATTTTTCAAGTTAACACACATTACTGAAAAAGTGTAGAAGGGACACTATATTATCTATTTTCATGTTGTGCATATAATAGTACTCACAAAAGGACTCATAATTTACTTGAAAAGAGACACGTTCATTGTGTAACTGCATCATCTACACAAACCACTGTGCTTGGACCCCTAATAATCACCTTGACTTAAACCACATTGTTTCAGTTACCCTCTGTGTCTTTGCCCACAACACTTCAGTGACTGAAATGTGAAATAGCAAACAGGGGAAAAAATAAAAGGCATGACTTTATTTGCATCCAGCTAGCCAACTCTATTACAGACGTTCCACAGCCAAGACTTTTATTAGAATAGAAAATAGCGAGGGTTCGAATAAATAGTTTATTAATCATTTAATTTCACTTTCTTAATGAATATTGTTCTGTTTATGTGATTTCAAAGTCTTGATGCTTTGGATTAACCCATTAATTGGCATATCCCTTAAAACCTGAGTGCCAGAGGGTTACTGTAAATGCATGTGCCCGCTGGGCACAGTTTACCTGATGCCACCGGGGTGGCGTTTGCGCTGATGGCTTGAGCCCGCCATCGCTGCTTGCAGCTATATTTTGATTTTGAGACATGTTTGCAGTGTTTTGGTAGATGTAGTGTATTGTGCAATTTGAAAATTAGTGTTGAAGTTTAGTTTGCGATGTGTGATTTTGAGCATGAAATTAACTGTTTTGTCAATTGTGTGTTGTAAGTGTGTTGGGGTGTCAAGAGTTTAGGAAAATTGTTAGAAGTATTGAAAAAACTGTCATAGCGATTGTAAAAAAAACTGTAAATAAAAAAGAAATTGAAAAAGATTAGAAAAGCTAGTGTTACTTTTTATTATTATTATTATTATTATTTTATTATATTATATATATATATATATATATATATATATATATATATATATATATATATATATATATATATATATTAGAATAGTACTATTCCAGAATTTAAGAATAATACTTTTCCACACAAGATCAGCCCAAAGAGGTCCCCTTTTACTATATATCATATGGTCATGCGATTGAAAGAACCTCAACACCTGATTGTGTTTTCTAGATGGGAATGGGAATAAGCTGTAATTTATATATTTGCTTAATTTCAATCAGCTTTTTCTCATTAGCAATGGAATAAAATACAGGAGACATATTTGTGCTTCAATTCACAATATGAACAGCTGTTCACTTTGACTTTAGCCTATAAGTTAGTTTTAGTTATTTATTTTTTATGATATGACGTAAAGTGTTAGAGTGTTTGAAAATTTGGCAGTAAAATTACATTGTTTTGGTCTTGGTTGAGCGTGTGTGTAAATGAAGTTCAAGCGTTTTAAATTTGTTTTAACTATGCATTTTGTGTCAAAGAAACAAGAAATTCATTAATTGTATAGCCTACACAGACGGATGTTGTGCTAACTGTGTTAAGAGTTTAGGAAAATTCTTAAAAGTATTGAAAAAATTGTCATAATGATCGTAAAAAACTAACACAGTACAGGCAGCAAGGTTTTTTTTTGTTTTTTTTTTTACTGTAATTAGTAAGTACTATTCCAGAATGTAAGAATAATACTTTTCCACAAAAGATCAGCCCAAAGAAGCCCTCTTTTACTGAATATCTTATGCTCATGCGACTGAAAGAACCTTAACACCTGAGTGTGTTTTCTAGATGGGAATAAGCTGTAATCTATATATTTGCATAATTTTAATCAGCTCTTTCTTATTAGCAATGGAATAAAATACAGGAGACATATTTGTGCTTCAATTCACAATATGAACATCTGTTCACTTTGACTTTAGCTTATAAGTTAGTTTTAGAAAATTATGTTATCTGATCTGACATATAGTGTGAAAGCATTTGAAAATTTGGCAGTAAAATAACATTGTTTTGGTCTTGGTTGAGCTTGTGTGTAAACAAAGTTCAAGCATTTTATGTAAGGGATAATATACATCCAGCCGGTTGTTCTTGCAGAATAAACCCCTACAGGGTGATCAGGAGTCTCTTGATTAGCCTGAAGGGGTTTATTCTGTGATGATAACCGGCCGGATGTGTATTATCCCGGTTATTACACGGCTACTTGCCACATAAGTAAATAATTAGACACAAAATATTGATTTGAGTTGAAATATTTGAACGCAAAGCTTCCGTGAAGACAGCAGTTACGAGCAAGCAGGAAATTCAAACTAAATGGACATTTAAGGGATAAATTTGTGTTAACTGCATGCATTTTGTGTCAAAGCAACAAGAAATGCGTTAATTGTATAGTCTACACAGACGGATATTGTGCTAACTGTGTTAAGAGTTTAGGAAAATTGTTAAAAGTATTGAAAAAAATTGTCATAGGAATTGTAAAAAACTGTAAAAGTACTGCTATATGAACAAAAGTGCAATAACATTTAGTTTGCAAACACTTTAAACAAATAAGGTGCTTTTTTACAGCAGTATTCCTTTTACATAGTAGCAGTTCAAATATTTCTTGTAAATCTCAACTTAAACATTAATGTAATCAAATTAAATATAAAAACCAAAGCCATTTGCCTCTGCCAGGGCATTAAAGTTTTTATAGAAAATATTTTATAGTTTGTTATAGAAAAACAAGTTATGCTCAGAGTCCAGAGCCTAGATCATAACATTATTACAGGCACCTTCCAAGTAGAGACCTGCACAATCATGGGACCCGCGGGACCCAACAGAACAGAGTTTGGTGCAGGACAACACTTGATTGGTGAGTGCGGTTGGGTAGAGACTCGTGTGTGCAGGATGCGGGAGAATAAGGGTGTAGTCACACTAGGCAATCTTAACCGTGCCTGAGCGCCCCCAAAGCCCAGTTCATTTGACTATGTTCATTTAGCCATCCCTGGCTTGGTTGGAAGAGGTGGGCCAGAGCACGATTCGGTTGGGCTCGGGTGCAGTACACATTTCACGAGGTTAAAATTACATAAAATTAGCTGAAGTATATAATGCTAATTTGGCGTGCTGTCCGGGGAAGGGCTCCGAGCTCTTCCCCGGGAAAAGGAAAATCCGACTGCGCAGGCTCTTGCGGCATCTGATGGGAGATCAGGACTCAGGGCATTGAATGGGTAAGCCTCAACAGGCGGGGGGAAAAGATTTGGACAGTGTTTGGCAGGAGGTCGAGACTATTAACGTCGTACGGCTGAGCATCGCTACCCGTCAAACAGGAATGAAAAGTTAGTTGGCCGTGAGACTCTCGTCGACGTCCAATGGGAGCTCAATACTCAAGGCATCGAATGGGTAAGCCTCGCCGACCGTAGAAAGGAAAAGGTAAGGTTGTCTAGCCGGGAGGCTCTCGCCGACATCCGATGGGAGCTCAATACTCAAGGCATCGAACGGATAAGCCTCTCCGACCGTAGCATGAAGAAAGTAAAGTTTATGTGGCTGGGAGACTCTCGCCGACGTCCGATGGGAGCTTAATACTCAAGGCATCGAACGGGTAAGCCTCTCCGACCGTAGAAAGGAAAAGGTAAGGTTGTCTAGCCGGGAGGCTCTCGCCGACATCCGATGGGAGCTCAATACTCAAGGCATCGAACGGATAAGCCTCTCCGGACGCAAGACGGAAAGGTAAAGTTCTGTTGCCAGGAGGCTTTCGCTGGTGTCTGATGGGAGCTCAATACTCAAGGCATCGAACGGATAAGCCTCTCCGGACGCAAGACGGAAAGGTAAAGTTGTGTTGCCAGGAGGCTTTCGCTGGTGTCTGATGGGAGCTCAATACTCAAGGCATTGAACGGGTAAGCCTCGCTGACCGAAGGAGGAAAAGGTAAGGGTGTGTGGCCGGGAGGCTCTCGCCGACGTCCGATGGGAGCTCAATACTCATAGCATCGGACGGGTAAGCCTTTGTTGACCATAGGATGAAAAAAGTAAGTTGTCTAGCCGGGAGAGTCTTGCCGACATCCGACGGGAGCTCAATACTCACAGCGCCGAACGGGTAAGCCTCGCCGACCGTAGAAAGGAAAAAGTAATGTTGTCTAGGTGGGAGGCTCTCGCCGATGTCTGATGGGAGGTAAATACTCACGACATCAAACCGGTAAGCCTCTCTGAACATAAGACGGAAAGGTAAAGTTGACTGGCCAGTATTTGGCCAGACAGTGAAGGTTTTTTTTTTTTTTGTATGGGCCGGGAGGCTCTTGACGGCATCTAGTGAGTGCTCAATACTCACGACATGGACTGGTCAGGTTCGCCAGTAGTCAGATGGAAAGATCAAGATCGCTTGACCGTGAGGGCTCTTGCAGCATTCGACGGGAGTTCAATACTCACTGCACGGACGGCTAAGCAACACTGATAATTAAAAAAAAAAACATTCACGCGACCGGGAAAGCTCTTGCAGCACCTGCCAGGGAGTTCAATAATAAGAACAATTTGGGTTGTCTAAATGGGTAGATGCTTTGAGGATTACTTTGTGTAACTGTTTAAAAAATCAGATGAGCTGCTTCCGATAACGTGTCAGAAAATCTTGGTGCGGTCTTTGCATTCGAAAGTAAATGTCATGAGTCAGTTTTTTCTTCCGTTTTCATGCGTTTCGTCAGCAGTTACATCCTGTCTGTATTGAGAGGTACTCACCTATTCTTGTCTTGTCTGCCTGGAACAGTCTAGCCCCAAAGTATTTGCTGTATTCTGCTGCTGTTGCTGCTGAATGTAAACCACTGTGGTTCTCTCACCCTGCCTGAGTTATCTACTCCTGAGCTTCAAGTCTGCTACAAGGGAGTCCTGATCTGTTACTCATCGAGACAGGAGTCTTTCCTTCTTTCAAGTTACTATTTACAGTTCAGTGTGCTTTAATGACGGACTGCCTTTGTTATATATTATTTCATTAAAGACTGTTATTCCTGTCATCTCTGCTTTTGGATCCTTCATTTATCAGCGTGACAGAATAATCCAACCATCATGGATCCAGCAGATGAGAGGCCTGTCCGGTCAGCGATCGATGATCAAGGTCTTTGATAGATCCGTCTTCGGCAGCGAGGCATCACGTCTACTTGCTGTGCTACGTCAAGGCAGAAGATCTGTAGCAGATTTCGCAATAGAGTTCCGGACTCTGGCTACTACAAGTGAGTGGAATGATCCTGCACTAACTGCTCGCTTTCTTGAAGGGTTGAATGTAGACCTTAAGGAGGAGATCTACGTGCGGGGGTCACCAACTCAGCTCGATCAGCTTATCGACCTGGCCATCCGCCTTGACAAGTGTTTTGAGCAGAGGCGTCGAGTTTGTTCTCCACTTTTCACACCATGTGATAACTTTCCTTCTGCTACTGCTTCTGTTCAGAACCAACCTGATGCTGTACCCATGCAGCTGGGGGGCGTATGCATCTCCCCGGAGGAACGACAGCGGCGAATTATTAACCGTCTCTGCCTTTACTGTGGTATGGCTGGCCATTTCGCTTCATCCTGCAGTTTAAAAGCCAAAGCTCGCCAGTAGACGGAGGAGTACTGGTGAGCGCTTCTGTCATCTCCTCATCACCAAGGTCTCGAACCACTATATCCACTGTTCTCCGTTGGGCTGGTTTTTCTGTTACCGGTCTTGCCCTCGTCGACTCAGGTACTGAGGGCAATTTTATCGATGAGATGTGGGCTCGTGAGAACAAGATTCCCTTAGTTGATTTGACTGATGTCGCCTCTGTCTTTGCCCTGGATGGCAGAGAGCTTTCTTCTGTTCGTTGTGTCACCAGTCCGGTTAGTCTCACTGTTTCCGGCAATCATCATGAGACAGTTCATTTTATGTTTTTCAGTCTCCCTTTTCCCCCAGTGTTTTAGGACATCCCTGGCTTATCCAACATAATCCTCACATTGATTGGGTTAAGGGGTCTATTCATTCATGGAGTTTAGCTTGTCATGTAAATTGTCTGGTTTCCGCTGTTTCTCCCGTGTCTTCTGTTCCTCTTTTCCAGGAGGAGCCTGATGATTTGTCTGGTGTCCCGGAGGAGTACCATGATCTGCGGGCGGTTTTCAGTCGTTCCCGGGCGGTTTCCTTACCGCCTCACCGTCCATATGACTGCTCTATAGAACTCCTTCCTGGCACCACGCCTCCTCGCGGTAGACTGTACTCTCTTTCGGCGACCCCAACCTCCCCTTCGGCGCGAGAGGCTCTGGAAAGAAATCTCACAGAGTCTCTCGACGCGGGGATCATTACTCCTTCTTCGTCTCCCGCCGGCGCTAGGTTTTTCTTTGTAAAGAAGAAGGATGGTTCTTTGCGTCCTTGTATCGATTATCGAGGGCTGAATGACATAACAGTCAAGAACCGTTATCCTTTGCCTCTTATGTCGTCGGCTTTTGAGATCCTACAGGGCGCAAGGGTTTTAACAAAGTTAGACTTGCCCAACGCCTACCATTTAGTGCGTATTAAGGAGGGAGATGATTGGAAGACCGCGTTCAACACTCCTGTCGGTCACTTTGAATACCGGGTTCTACCTTTTGGTTTGGTCAACGCTCCCGCTGTATTTCAAGCGTTAGTAAACGATGTCTTAAGAGACATGCTAAACGTTTTCGTGTTCGTTTACTTGGATGACATCTTAATTTTCTCACCCTCTCTCCAGGTACACGTTCAACACGTTCGCCGTGTCCTGCAGCGCTTATTAGAGAATCGCCTATTCGTCAAGGCTGAGAAATGCATTTTTCATGCCCAGTCGGTTACTTTTCTCGGTTTGGTCAATTCAGCGGAGGGGATTAGTATGGACCCTGACAAGGTTTGTGCAGTTCTTGATTGGGCTGTTCCCGATTCTCGAGTCGCGCACCCCGGAGTTAGAGGTACATTAGCGGCTATCCGTCAGAGATTTTGGTGGCCCACTCGTGAGCGTGATATTCGTCGTTTTGTTGCTGCTTGTTCTATCTGCGCTCAGACTAAGTCTAGTAATAATCCTCCGGCGGGTCTTCTCAGACCTCTTCCCGTTCCTTCTCGTCCCTGGTCGCATATTGCGTTGGATTTTGTTACCGGGCTTCCCCCTTCGTCTGGCAATACGGTCATTCTCACCGCCGTGGACCGTTTTCTAAGGCTGCGCATTTTATTCCGCTCCCTAAATTACCGTCGGCTCAGGAGACCGCACAGATTATGGTGGATCACGTTTTCAAGATCCATGGTCTTCCTTCCGGACATTGTGTCTGACAGAGGTCCGCAATTCACTTCTCTGTTCTGGAGGGAATTCTGTCACCAGATAGGGGCTTCCCCCAGTCTGTCGTCAGGATTCCATCCACAGACCAATGGGCAAGCCGAAAGGACCAATCAGATTCTTGGTCGCATGCTGCGTAGTCTTACCTCTCAGAATCCCGCGTCTTGGTGCGAGCAGTTACCATGGGCCGAATATGCTCATAATTCTCTCCCATCGTCCGGCACTGGGTTATCTCCGTTTGAAGGTTGCCTTGGTTTTCCAACCGCCTGTTTTCTCCGCCCAGGAGTCTCAGGCCTCGGTTCCGTCCGTCGAGGCTTTTATTCAGAGATGTAAGCGTACCTGGAGGAGGGTGAGATCTGCCTTATGTCAGACTAGGGAACGTACTCGTTGTGCCGCTAATCGCCGCAGGGTGAGATCTCCCAGATATATTTGCGGACCGAGGGTGTGGTTATCCACCCGCAATTTGCCTATTCAAGAGACGTCTCGCAAGCTCATGCCTCGTTTTATTGGACCCTTTTCTATTGTTAAGGTCATCAGTCCAGTCGCTGTAAAGCTTAGACTGTCTGGTCAGATGCGCCGTGTTCATTCAGTTTTTCATGTGTCTTGCATTAAACCCGTTATTCGTGCGCCCACACGTCCCTCCGTTCCCCCTCCTCCTATTGACGAGGGGGCCTCCATTTACAGAGTTCGAAGACTACTCGACGTTCGTCCCCGGGGGCGTGGTCACCAGTTTTTGGTGGACTGGGAGGGGTACGGTCCTGAGGAGAGGCGGTGGATTCTAGCCCAGGATGTCCTGGACCGCTCGCTGATTGACAACTTCTACCGGTCCCGTCAGGCTCCTTCCTCGAGCGCCTAGAGGCGCTCGTTGAGGGAGGGGTACTGTCATGAGTCAGGTTTTTTCTTCCGTTTTCTCTCTCGCACACTCTCACTCATTTACTTACACACACACACATATACATACACACACACACACACACACACACACACACACACTTACCTTATTAGCTCATTATTATATTACACTTTCTCTTTCTCTGTCCTGCTGACCTTTCTCTCTTCATGCACCTGTTTGTCATTGCAATCAGCGCTCGCGC
Organism: Cyprinus carpio; assembly: GCF_018340385.1. Taxonomy (NCBI): domain Eukaryota; kingdom Metazoa; phylum Chordata; class Actinopteri; order Cypriniformes; family Cyprinidae; genus Cyprinus; species Cyprinus carpio. The sequence goes on from NC_056592.1 coordinate 2,687,375, forward strand.
TGATTTGCTTTGACACCTGTTTCTACTTTGCCCTAAGTGTTCACGCTTTATCTGGTGTTTGCTCTGGTAGATTCTTTGTTGGATTATTGTTACATGTCATGCGTTTTGTCAGCAGTTACATCCTGTCTGTATTGAGAGGTACTCACCAATTCGTGTCTTGTCTGCCTGGAACAGTCTAGCCCCAAAGTATTTGCTGTATTCTGCTGCTGTTGCTGCTGAATGTAAACCACTGTGGTTCTCTCACCCTGCCTGAGTTATCTAATCCTGAGCTTCAAGTCTGCTACAAGGGAGTCCTGATCTGTTACTCATCGAGACAGGAGTCTTTCCTTCTTTCAAGTTACTATTTACCAGTTCTGTGTGCTTTAATGACGGACTGCCTTTGTTATATATTATTTCATTAAAGACTGTTATTCCTGTCATCTCTGCTTTTGGATCCTTCATTTATCAGCGTGACAGTTAAGCGTACAAAAAAATAAATAAATAGAATTTCCTGTGCCAGTGTGCCCAAAATAAGTGCTATGAATCTGGATGCATAGGGATAACTCTGAAATCTGAGGTGATGTCGACTTTTGCCAGCCAAGTGCTAAGACCCATGAAATATATAAGGTTTTTTTTTTTTCAGAAAGTTATACGGAGCTGACGGATTGATTAGGCGTTTCTTACCCCAGAATTTTCCAAGTAGCCACTCCAGTGGCTTATGCAAAACTGAGAAGGCGGGGCATCGAAAGGGCTGATCGTTAATGGGTATGGACCGGTATGATAGCCTTAAGCCAAAAAATATCACTGTTTTACAGTATTGTTTTTTTTATTGTTTTTTTATATATATATATATAAATGACTGGGTAAATCTCATTTGATTTGTTTCTTTGATTTGTTTCCTAAAAAGGAGAAGGAAAAATAAATAAATGAAGACTGACATCGTTATTTAACCTAAATATGTAATTACAGTTAATTTTAGTTATATACTTCATGTACATATCATTTCATATCATTTAGTTATATAACAATAATCATACACATAATCTGATTTAATAACCCAATCTGAAGCAAAAACAGAATGTTCTCACAAGCTTTGTGAAATTATACCACGTAAACTTTTTATTGGACAGTCAGCTCCCCTTAGAAACATGTTCATATAAACCCCCAAATCAGTATTGGGGATTTTCCTCCAATAGTTTGTGCATCATGAACAGTGAGTGATCTGCCTGCTACAGTAAGTCAAAAATGATTATTATTATTTTTTTATTATTATTTATTTAATTAATTTATTATTATTATTTATTTGTTTTTTACATCAAGAAGGCTCGCATGAAAAATTGCAACTTTTGATGTCCACATTCAAGAATTTATGATTGCCGTAACACCTTTGTAGTAAAGAATTGTAAAAAAATTCAAGATTAGGTGTACATTTGAATTAAATGTTTAGTCAAACGAGGATTAAATTGCACAGTGATATGGAGAAACAATCATCGGGAAGTTGGTGCCCTTTGAAGGCTTTTGACAATGCATGTACATTATATAACAGTATCGTTAATTGCTTTTCATACCTCATTTAAACCAATCACCAAGGCCTCATTGCTATTATATATGTATTTCAGTTAATTTTAAAGGCTAATGTTTGATAAGGGCCAGGTTTTTTTTTTTTTTCTTTTTTTTTTCTTGGCTTCTGTGAAAGCATTCGCTGCTGCAGCAGTGGAGAAATATAGATAGAGGCTCCTGCGGGAGCAGACACTGCAGCGGCAGTGGAGAAAATAGGGAAAATCTCCTGAGGGAGCGGAGAGATATAGATAGAGGCTCCTGCAGGAGCGAGAACTGCAGTGGAGAAATATAGATAGAGGCTCCTACGGGAGCAGACACTGCAGCGGCAGTGGAGAAATAAAGATAGAGGCTCCTGTGGGAGTGGACACTGCAGCGGCAGTGGAGAAATATAGACAGAGGTTCCTGCGGGAACAGACACTGCAGCGGCAGTAGAGAAATATAGACAGTGGTTTCTGCGGGGGGGGAAACTGCAGTGGCAGTGGAGAAATATAGATAGAGGCTCCTGCGGGAGCGGACACTGCAACGGCAGTGGAGAAAATAGGGAAAAGCTCCTGCGGGAGCGGACACTGCAGCGGCAGTTGAGAAATATAGATAGAGGCTCCTGCGGGAGCGGACACTGCAGCGGCAGTAGAGAAATATAGACAGAGGTTTCTGCGGGAGCGGACACTGCAGCGGCAGTGGAGAAATATAGATAGAGGCTCCTGCGGCAGCGGACACTGCAGCGGCAGTGGAGAAATATAGATAGAGGCTCCTGCGGGAGCGGACACTGCAGCGGCAGTGGAGAAATATAGATAGAGGCTCCTGCGGGAGCGGACACTGCAGCGGCAGTGGAGAAATATAGATAGAGGCTCCTGCGGGAGCGGACACTGCAGTGGCAGTGGAGAAAATAGGGAAAAGCTCCTGAGGGAGTGGAGAGATATAGATAGAGGTTCCTGCGGGAGCGAGAACTGCAGCAGGTTTTTTTTTTTTTTTAAATAAACGTGCAACTTTAAGGTTATTAGGTTTAGAAACACATGCATTTCCTATTACTCACGCAAAGAAATAAGTATTTAAAAACTAGCCGATGCGCACGTTGGCTAGACTTGGAGAGAGGTGCCTAGTAATACTCACGTCACATGTGAATTAGGTTGCACTTGTTGATTGTTTTTTAGTGGTAAACCTTATTTTTAGCTGTACAAAACAGTTGGTTTTGCTGCTTGATATTGACAATTGATGTGTCCTATCATATTATTTTAATCTGTTATCTTAAGAACACTCTAGTTTGTACTGCAAACAGTTTTACTGTTTACTGCATGTTGTTATTCTCCTCGTTATTTACCTATAGCAGCTAATGAAACGGAAGTCTCACCCATAGGATCACTTCTGCATTGAGGAAAAAGGTGGATAATCTATAGTCGTTTAGGTACATAACTGAAATCATTTTCTCTCAAATCAATCTTTTTTATCTGTTTATCTGAGTGAAGTGTAATTTAAAATACAGGAAAAAATGCTCGCGAAATTAAGAAAATCTTAGAAATTTATTTGTATTCTACGCCGTTTACGACGTGGCTGAAAATAATATCAAGATCCTTGTGTCACAACGTCTTTAACAACTTTCAGCAACCAATGACACCTTTTAGCGACTTACCTAAAAATGTATTTGCAACACGGCCTGTGCCGCTAGCACGAGAGCTTGAGGCCTGGCTGCATGATGACGCTGCGGCCGGATGAGCCACGGTAAAAGGTTGAGTCGAAGCGGGAAGCCAGTGAGGCTTTGAGATCGGGGGCGCTGCCCAGTCTCATTTCTAAGCCTGCCGCTGCGAGCCAGCGTTTAAGGAGAGCCGGGTTTTGTGTGCCGCAGGGCAATGGAGGTGTCGAGCGAGGCGAGTTTGAGGCCTGATATATTGGCCGCCCTGTTGTTGTGGATTTAGGAGTGAGGTTTGGCTGATTGCTGGGAGACTAATAATTTAGATCATACAGATCCGCTTTGTTTACCTTCGCGAGGACGGAGCGTCGGAATTAATCGCCGTTTGCCTCAGGATTACATGCGGTCCACTTTCCGATTGGAGGAATTGTAGGCACAGCCTAAAGATAAAAGGACGCCGGGGAAAAATTGGACGTGACACCGGTAGATGCGAGGTTAAGCCTCGGTGTCATGGGGAGTGTGTGGCTGGTCGAGCAGAGCAGCAAAGAAGACCCCCAGAGATGCTCGGTCAGAGTTGTGCTTTCTTTCCTGCAAGAAAGGTTGGAGCGTAGGCTGTCACCCTCCACCTTGAAAGTGTATGTGTCTACCATTGCAGCCCATCACGATGCAGTGGACAGATGGTCCCTGGGGAAGCATGACTTGACCGTTAGGTTCCTGATGGGTGCCAGAAGGTTAAGTCCTCCTAGGACACCCCTGATGCCCTCCTGGGGCTGCGCTATTGTCCTGGTTGGACTTCAGAGGGGTCCCTTTGAGCGGCTTGATTCAGTTGAGCTGAAGTTCCTGTCTCTCAAGTATTTTCCGTAAGTTAAGAGTGCCTTGTGTTCAGGCTGGCCTACTCTCACGTTGTCCTGAGACCCCGGCCTGGATACGTGCCCAAGGTTCCCAGCACTCCCTTCCGAGACCAGGTGGTGAACCTGCAAGCACTGCCCCAGGAGGAGGCAGATCCAGCCTTGCCGTTGCTGTGTCCCGTAAAAGTACTTCGTATATACGTGGACCACACCAGGAGCTTCAGAAGCTCTAAGCAGCTCCTGGTCTACTTTGGGGGTCAGCAGAAAGGGAAGGCTGTCTACAAGCAGAGGTTGATCCACTGGATAGTGAATGCCATCGCATTGACGTACCATTCCCAAGGTGAGCCATGCCCCGTGGGGGTGAGGGCTCACTCCACACAGAGTGTTGCCTCCTCCTATGCTTTGGCGCATGGCGCCTCTCTGGCAGACATCTGTCATGCTGCAGGCAGGGCGACACCTAACACCTTGGCAAGGTTTTACAACCTTCGTGTAGAGGTGGTTTCTTCCCATGTGTTGGGTAACAGGTAATTGGCAGGAAGAACTGGCTCGGTGTCACGCTTGCTGCACCATTCCCCCTCACACGGGGATGCGAGCGCCTTTTTTCTCCCAGTAGAGTTCCCCGGTTAGCGTACCCTGGTCGAGCATCCTCCAGCACCCGCATCGGTCATACTTAGCAGAGCAGTCTGTCGCCAGGCCGAGTACTGGTGTTAGCATGCCTGGAGTCCCGGTCAGCCCCTGTACTGGGCTGGGTGTCCATATGGCTTGATTTCCTATGGGTAATCCCATATGTGTATTCTTCCACGGTAAGGTTCCCCTCTTGGTAAACCCATGTCATCCCTTGACAGACCCACTCTGTCAGTCTCTTCTGGCAGCTGTTCCATCCCTACTCTAAGGTAGGACCTATAGAGACCCATTCCATATGTAGTACTGCTCCTGGGTCAGTCCATATCAGTATCTCCACAGGTCACCTCCCTATGGGTAGGATGTGGTCTCCGTAGCAACCTTTTCCTAGGCTCGCTTCTCCATCATTTTGCCTAGCTGAAAGAACAAATAGGAAAGATTTGAAGCAATCTTTCACTGAAAAAAACTTTTTGTGGACGGAACAGCAGCATGGCCTTCTCCAGCAGCGATGTACTCACCCTTTTGGTCCCCTTCGGTACCAAGGCCAGTGAATTTGCACTGGGGCTTTGAGAAGGTTACGATCTTAGCGTATCTTTTGTGCCGCAGCTTGTCGACAATTGCAGCACCACAGGGTTGTGACGGTGTTCAGGTTGTGGCATTTTCCATGGACCCGATATGTCGTTCGACATAACTCGTAGTGACCGACAGATAGGGAACGTCTCGGTTACGATGTTATGTCCCCATGCCACAGCCTTGAACTATTTGCTGTTGCCGGGACACGTTCTCTGCTCCTCAGCGTAAAACCTGAATGAATGTATGCATTCTGTTACCTTATATACCCGGGCATGGGGAGTGGCTCAGCATGCAAAATCCACTAGCCAATTTTCATTGGTGTTTTCTCTTAAACTCAGAGATGATTGGCCTCCCAAGTGAGACCTCATATGTCATTCGACATAACGTCTCCATTCCCTTCATCAGGGAACGAGGGTTATGTACGTAACCGAGACGTTACTACGCACAGGCCGTATTGATTGTAAATACAAATATAAGATGAGTAAGGAAAACAAGGTACTTATTAAAATAATCACCCTTTACTTCAATATGAACACAGAAAATTCCTGTTAACAGGTTAATATAACGTTTCCCATTCTATGACTAGTAAAATAATGGCAACTAACTCTGATGAACATGGCTCTCCTCGGTGTAGCTGCGAGCACTGCATCTTCTTCTTGTTTGACAGGTGTCAGCGTTAAGGCACAATACTGCCACCTGGGCGCTCAACCAGGTATTGGCACTGGAGTATTTACATGTGGTGTTATCATAAGAGAATTTTAAATATTGCGGTTATCTTCACACACTAAATTAACACAATATCAATAATTGTTGCTTTGAATATCACGCTTATCGTTAATACCGGTATATTGCATTACCTCTATTTAAGGATAATGGTTTTAATGGTTTAATGGTTATACCAAATATCATTCAAATAAAACTACTCTTGGCAATATATATATATATATATATATATATATATATATATATATATATATATATATATATATATCTTATATTAAAAAAAAACATAAATACAACATATGAAAACCAAATTTGACACAAATAATAATAATAATAAAATATTTCATCAATATGGTCATAAATTATTGACAGTATTTAAATCATTTATGCATTATTTTTGATTGCCCTCAAATAATATTAAACTTTTAAATTCTTTTATTTGGTTTCTCATTTTTGTCAGACCCATAATTCTTCAGTACAAGACCTTCACCACCCCTATGGATACCTCCTCTGAACATGTTGCCATGGAGCTGGACTTCGGCCATTTTGATGAGCGGGACAAGGCATCTCGTACGCCACGAGGTGGACGTGCCAATGGTCTTCCCAGTCCCACCCACAGCGCTCACTGCAGTTTTTACCATACACGCACCCTCCAGGCTCTGACCAGCGAGAAAAAGGCTAAGAAGGTGCGATTCTATCGCAATGGCGACCGCTATTTCAAGGGCATCGTGTATGCAGTGGCCAATGACCGTTTCCGCACATTTGACGCTCTACTGGCTGACTTAACCCGCTCTCTGTCTGACCATATCAATCTGCCACAAGGGGTCAGATACATTTTTACCATCGACGGATCAAGGAAGATTAGCAGTCTGGATGAGGTAGAGGAAGGTGAGTGTTTGAGTTTGGCAGTAAGATTTAAAGAGCTTGAAAAACTTGTACATAATGGTGTCTCTATAATTTGCATACTATTATTGAGCAATAAATCTCCACATAAACAGTTACTCTGAGAAACATCCATAGAGATTTCAGACCAGCTACATTATAAAATATGCTTGTTATAAAACATTATTTTTTCTTGGTTCATTTACAAACAAGCAAACAATTAATCAATCAATAAATCAATAAACAAACAGTAAACTAAGAGATACACGTTTAACAGTGTCAAACACAGTGCTACACTTCACTCATTAACTCGCAGCACTTATGTTTATTTGCTGGTAAACTTACAAAATAAAAACTTAATGGTTAAAATTTGGAAATGAAGAAATTTTGACAGGAATATTAGTACTGTAAATTCACTATGGTACTGTAAAAGTATTATTATTATCATAATTATTATTATTATTCCAGTGCATTATTTGTATTATTACTAATTATTTATTTACTTTGTTTCACATTTTTATTAATTAATCTTAAGAAAAATCCTGTTCCAAAGTTTACATACCCTTAAAGGGATAGTTCATCCAAAAATTTAAATTCTGTCATTAATTATTCATTTATTTCTTGACACTTATTTCTGTCATTATTTTTGTTTGCTTTGTGCACAAAAAGTATTCTCGTAGATTCATAGCATTATGGTTTAACCACTGATTTCACATGGACAATTTTAATTATATTTTTACTTTGTTTCTGGGCCATAAAACTTTTCAGTTGCGTTGCTGTCTATGAGGGGTCAGAAAGCTCTCGGATTTCATCAAAAATATCTTAATTTCCATTCCGAAGATGAACGAAGGTCTTACAGGTTTAAAACAACAGGTTGAGAAATGAATGACAGAATTTAAATTTTGGGGTGAACTATCCTTTTAAATCTTGGTGTGTGTCATTAGCTGGATGATCCACAAGTGTGTTTATGTTTTGTGATAGTTATTCATGAGTTGTCCCCATCGTTCTTCAGAAAAATCCTTCAAGTCCTTCATGTTCTTTGTTTTTCCAGCATCTTGTGCATATTTGAAAGTGAAAGTGAAAGTGACATGACATGTGGACAAGTATGGTGACATGTCTGCATTTGTCCCATCCAAAGTGCACACATACAGCAGTGAACACACACACACACACACATACATACACTGTGAACACACACCCGGAGCAGTGGGTAGCCATTTTTTGCTGCAGCTCCCGGAGTGTTCGGTGCCTTGATCGAGGGCACCTCAGCCGTGGTATTGAAAGTAGGAGAGAGCACTGTACATTCACACACCCTACCTACAATCCATGCCGGTACGAGACTCGAACCCACAACCCTTGGGTTACGAGACCGACTCTCTCAGTCGGACAGAACAGTGTCAACATTAACCATAGCAAATTTGGAGTCTCTAACTCCAACTATCTAGCGCCACCACTTGTCCAAAGTTTCAATATCTTTATGCTAATAACTTTTGAACCGTAAGGCACAGAAGGAAAATTATTTTTTCCCTCTGAATCCTTGGCTCATGCCGAGTCGAATGGACCCCAAAATTCAAAAATCGCAAGGTTTAGTTTTTTCCGCTATTTTCAATTGTTCAAAAACCCAACTTTTTCGAACTCGTCCTAGACAGTTAGTCCGATTTTCATGAAAATTGGATCAGGTCATCTTCAGACCATTCTGGCCAAAAGTTATGGAATTCAAGTTGATTCGTCCAAGCGTTCTCGAATACCATGAGAACAAATTCTACGTAAAGCGCGCAAAAATGCTTTTGTGGCTATATCTCCACAACAGTTTGGCCTATTGAGACCAAACTTGGTGGGTGTTATAACAAGCATGACCTGAGACTACCTGCAGTGCTTCGGCTCTGCTCTAGTGGTCAGGAGATATGAAAAATGCATATTTTTGCTCATAACTTCTGAATGGTTTGGCCAAAAATCACAAAACTGGTCTCGTTAGATTTGGTGCATCATGCCGAATTGAATGATACCAAATTTTCCAATGTCAGCCATTTTGGTCGTCGGCCATTTTGAATTATGTTCTAAAATGCTGTATTTCACAAACACAAATCTTTACGAAACCAATTACAAAAATACTTTTTCGAACTCCTCCTAGACCGTTGGTCCGATTTTCACCAAATTTGGCTCGGATCATCTTCAGACAAAGCTGGCAAAAATTTATGGATTTTGTGTTGCTACACGCAATGGTTTTCATTTAGCACATAAACGAATTTGCTGGAAAGATGCAAAACTGCATCTGAGAGCTGTATTTCTGTAAAGGTTTTGACATATTTACACCAAACTTTGTATGTGCCATTGTCACCTCACACTGACCACGACACATCAATTTGGTAACAGCGCCACCTATTGGCAAAGAGTAATAAACCATTCATTAACCTTAAATTATAAAATTTCCAAAAATGCTAATAACTTTTTATTGCATTAGGCTTTTGTAACTGGTCTCAAAATATTCCTTGGGTCATGCCGACAACAGACATATACATTTTTTAGTAGGAAATCTGAACTCCCTGTCCGCCATTTTGATTTGTTAAAATCCTACTTTTTCTAACTCCTCCTCAACTGTTGGTCCGATTTACACCAAAATCGAGTCAGATCATCTTCTGACTGTGCTGACAAAAAGTTATGCATTACGTGTCAATTGACAAAACCGTTTTCATATAGCACCGTTACAAATTTTAGGCACGGTGCCAAAATGGTTCTGAGGCTATATCTCTGCAAAGCTTTGACATATTTGCACCAAACTTTGTATGTGTCATTGTCACCTCACACTGACCATGCCACATCAATTTGGTAACAGCGCCACCTATTGGTCAAGAGTAATAAACCATTCATTAACCATGAATAATTACATTTATAAAAATGCTAATAACTTTTTATTGCATTAGCCTATTGCAATGAAACTGGTCTCAAAATATTCAGTACCGTATGCCGACAACATAGATACCAAATATGCCAAAGTAAGCTGAACTTCCTTTCTGCCATTTTGATTTATTTTGACAACCTACTTTTTTGATCTCCTCATCAACGGTTGGTTCAATTTTCACCAAAATCGAGCCAGATGATCTTCAGACTGTGCTGACAAAAAGTTATGGATTTTGTGTCGATAGACAAAACCGTCTTCGCATACCACAGCAACGAATTTCAGGCATGATGCCAAATTGACACTTGTAGCTGTATCTCTGCAGTGCTTTGGCATATTGACACTAAACTTAGTGTGTGTCATTGTCAACTCACACAGAACACAGCACATCGATTTGATAACAGCGCCACCTATTGGTCACACTTGATAAGCCAATAAATCACGATACTAGAGGTTGTATTTATGATTTTTCCGCAATTACAATTACAATCATCCTAAAATTGATTTTATTGCTCGTTGTTGCATTTGGTCTCATGCTCCATGCCATGCTTAGCTCCTCAACTTGCTGCTGGAGTGCTTGGCCCCGTAATTGCTGCTTGCAGCTATATTTAGGGGCCAAGCACCGAAGGTGCTTAGGCACCTATTGTAATCGTTAGATTTCCTATTATTAGGGGCCAAGCACCAAAGGTGTGTAGGCACCTATTGTTTTTGTTAGAATTCTTCTTAAAGACATTCATTCATTAATAATTATTAGCATTTTTAAAAATTTCATAACTTTTGATTGCATTGACCTATTGTAATGAAACTGGTCTCAAAATATTTCTTGGGTCATGTCGACAACAAACATATCAATTACGTCATAATACGCTGAACTTTCTGTCGGATATTTTGGTTTATGTTGAAAACCTACTTTTTTGCTCTCCTCATCAACCTTTGGTCCGATTTTCACCAAAATCGAGTACAATCATCTTCAGACTGTGCAGACAAAAAGTTATGGATTTCGTGTCAATAGACGCAACCGTTTTCGTACAGCGCTGCTATAAACTTTAAGCACTGTGTCAAAATGACTCTAAGGCTATATCTCTTCAAAGCTTTGACATACTGACACCAAATTTTGTTTGTGCAATAGCCACCTCACACTGACCATTCCACACTAATTTGGTAACAGTGCCACCTATTGGTCAAACTTGATAAGCCAATAAATCCTATTACTAGTTGTTTTGTTTATTGTTTTTAAAGCCATTTTGCCTAAAATAATCTTAAAATGGTTTTAATTACTCATTCCCAGCCGTACGTCTGAAGCTTGCTCCTGTAGTGCTTGGCCCCGTAATTGCTGCTTGCAGCTCTATTTATTATTAGGGGCCAAGCACCGAAGGTGCGTAGGCACCTATTGAAATCGTTGGCGTTATTATTATTAGGGGCCAAGCACCGAAGGTGCGTAGGCACATATTGAAATCGTTGGCGTTATTATTAGGGGCCAAGCACCGAAGGTGCGTAGGCACCTATTGAAACCGTTGGCGTTATTATTAGGGGCCAAGCACTGAAGGTGCGTAGGCACCTATTGAAATCGTTGGCGTTATTATTATTAGGGGCCAAGCACTGAAGGTGCGTAGGCACCTATTGTATCCGTTGGCGTTATTCTTCTTCTTCTTCTTCATCTTCTTCCGCCGCAAGTCTATGGCAGCCCATAGAACCGATTGCGGGAAAGTTGTATAATTTGGCACACTGACAGAGGACAGTCCCAACATTAACTATAGCAAATTTGAAGTCTCTAACTCCAACTCTCTAGCGCCACCACTTGTCCAAAGTTTCAATATTTTTATGCTAATAACTTTTGAACCGTAAGCCACAAAATGAAAAACGAACTCGAACTCGTCCTAGACGGTTATTCCGATTTTCACGAAAATTGGCTCAGTTCATCTTCTGACGATGCCGACAAAAAGTTATGGAATTCAAGTTGATTCGTCCAACTGTTCTCGACTACCACGTGAAAAAATTATTCGAAAAGCACGCAAAAATGCTTGTGAGGCTATAACTCCGCAACGGTTTGGCGTATTGAGACCAAACTTGGTGTGTGTTATAACAATCATGACCTGAGACTTCCTGCAGTGTTTCGACGCAGCGCCACCTAGTGGTCAGGAGATATGAAAAATGCATATTTTTGCTTATAACTTCTGAATGGTTTGGCCAAAAATCACAAAACTGGTCTCATTAGATTCGTGGATCATGTCAAGTCGAATGATATCCAATTTTCCTGTGTCGGCCGTTTTAGGTGTCGGCCATTTTGAATTATGTTTCAAAATGCTGTATTTTTTGAACGCATTATCGTATCGCTACGAAAATAATTACAAAAATGTTTGGCTCCATGCCCTGAAGCTACTCAAAAAGTTTGGTGGCAGCGCCACCTTGTGGTCAAAAGTTATAATGAAATATCTTAAAAATGCTAATAACTTTTGAAAAAATTAGACTATTGCAATGAAAGTCATGTCTCTATATTCTTTGGGTCATGCCGAGAACATCGATACAATGGCAGTGTCTCTCAGAAGTCAAGATGGGCAGAGGATCACCAATTTCCCCAATGCTGCGGTGAAAAATAGTGGAGCAATATCAGAAAGGAGTTTCTCAGAGAAAATTGCAAAAAGTTTGAAGTTATCATCATCTGCAGTGCATAATATCATCCAAAGATTCAGAGAATCTGGAACAATCTCTGTGCATAAGGGTCAAGGCCGGAAAACCATATTGGATGCCCGTGATCTTCAGGCCCTTAGACGGCACTGCATCACATACAGGAATGCTACTGTAATGGAAATCACAACATGGGCTCAGGAATACTTCCAGAAAACATTGTCGGTGAACACAATCCCCCATGCCATTCGCCATTGCCGGCTAAAACTCTATAGGTCAAAAAAGAAGCCATATCTAAACATGATCCAGAAGCAGGCTTTTTCTCTGGGCCAAGCCTCATTTAAAATGGACTGTAGCAAAAGTAGAAAACTGTTCTGTGATCAGACGAATCAAAGTTTGAAGTTCTTTTTGAAAAAACTGGGATGCCATGTCATCCAGACTAAAGAGGACAAGGACAACCCAAGTTGTTATCACTGCTCAGTTTAGAAGCCTGCATCTCTGATGGTATGGGGTTGCATTAGTGCATGTGGCATGGGCAGCTTACACATCTGGAAAGGCACCATCAATGCTGAAAGGTATATCCAAGTTCTAGAACAACATATGCTCCCATCCAGACGTCGTCACTTTCAGGGAAGACCTTGCATTTTCCAACATGACAATGCAAGACCACATACTGCATCAATTACAACATCATGGCTGCGTAGAAGAAGGATCCGGGTACTGAAATGGCCAGCCTGCAGTCCAGATCTTTCAACCATAGAAATCATTTAGTGCATCATAAAGAGGAAGATGCGACAAAGAAGACCTAAGACAGTTGAGCAACTAGAAGCCTGTATTAGACAAGAATGGGACAACATTCCTATTCCTAAACTTGAGCAACATCTCAGCGCGGCTAAATGGAGTGCGAGAACAGAACAGACTGGGCATATGCCTACTTAACTCCAGGTTAACACACTGTCTGTGATGCATATTTTTCTGAGCCCATGTTAACGGATCAGAGCATTCACACTGCACATGAAAAAATATGCAAAAGATGTGAACAGAAAATGTTAGAAATAGAAAGCTGTGAAAATAATTAATATATAGCACATGAGCATAGAGAGATTTGTGAGTGTACAGGATGCAGTTTGAGCGAGAGGAGACACGTTTTAAGTGCGCGCACTCTCTCTGGGTGAGAGCAGCGTGTATCTGAGCATGCTCATCTGGTTTTGTGACAGAGCAAAGGAAATCTGAGTGCCAGCGGAGAGATTCAAGCTCGAACATTATTTTAATGCGCTCTCGCTGCTGCTTACGCACTGCAGACAGAGTACTTGTGAACCTGTATAATGTATAACTAATATATTTCATCACCTGAGATACCGCTACAATGAGCTCTATGACCAATACATGGCAAAACTGGACACAGGATTTATTTATTTTTTTATTTCTTTTGCCATATGTGAAGACATTTTGTAACACCTTTACTTAGAGATTATTTTGACTTATGTCTGTTCTAGAGACATGTTACAACTTTTTGATAAAGCTCTAATTGGTTTTCTTTTGGAAATATGTTTCAAATTCATACTGAATGCATTTATGACTTTAAAGCATGTCTGTGTGTGTCAAAATCGAGATTAAAATTGAAATCGCAAAATTGATCAAAAACGCGATAGGTTTTTTTTTGTCCATATCACACAGCCCTAGTAAGCACAGGATCCAGAGAACGTCGAGATGCAAAGCGATAATAATCCACACTGAGTCCCGCTAATATCCAGTGGCGATCAGCACTAGGGAACAATGCCAGTCGGGACTTAACTCTTATAAGCAAGCTGCCACTTTTTCCCCGGCGTGTGTATCTCTTCCTCCTCCAAGGAGGACACAAAGTTTGGCAAAGGTACGTAGGTAACTCTTCCAGGTGCAGAGGAGGGGGCAAATCTTTTTGTCCACTTGAATTAAATTTCACTGCATTTTCCATGAACGACCTTATATCAAGTAATGCTTGGCGTTCGTACACCAGTAAAGAGTCTGCATTGTTTAAAACAGTCAATAAAAACAATAAAAACATGTGCAAAACTGAGAGCAGATGACGGCTGGCCATACACTCAGGCGCCATCATCATCCGTGAATCCGGATATAGAGTATAGAGTTGCTCCTGAAAGAAAAAACTGATTGTATAAAACAAAATTTGATATTTGGTATAATTTGCTTATGCCATTTTGTATATTACTACTTAGACAAACATAAAAATTAAACATAATTCAGTCAATAATGAGGAAAAGTGCTATGGCACATAGTAAAATATGATTATGGTTGGTAATGTGCTTTTGTAACTTTTAAAGCATATATAATGTTATTTATGAAGAATTACAATCTCATTTTGTAGTTCAAAGGGTTTTCTATACAATGACACCATTTTTTTTCTTTTTTTTCAATTTCTCCATTGTATGTGTGTAGGGTAGGGTAAACACAATTTGGGTGTGTCAAGTCAAGTCACCTTTATTTATATAGCGCTTTAAACAAAAAAGATTGCGTCAAAGCAACTGAACAACATTAATTAGGAAAACAGTGTGTCAATAATGCAAAATGACAGTTAAAGGCAATTCATCATTGAATTCAGTGATGTCATCATGCAGCTCAGTTCAGTTTAAATCATATCTGTGCAATCATTTGCAATCAAGTCAACGATATCGCTGTAAATGAAGTGTCTCCAACTAAGCAAGCCAGAGGCGACAGCGGCAAGGAACCAAAACTCCATCGGTGACAGAATGGAGAAAAACCTTGGGAGAAACCAGGCTCAGTTCTCCTCTGACCAGACTAAACCAGCAGTTCAATTCCAGGCTGCAGCAAAGTCAGATTGTGCAGAAAAATCATCTGTGGTCTTCTCCCAGTGGTCGTCTGAGACAAGGTCTTTACAGGGGATCTGTCTCTGGGGCTCTAGTTGTCCTGGTCTCCGCTGTCTTTCAGGGCTGTAGAGGTCCTTTCTAGGTGCTGATCCACCATCTGGGCTGGATACGTACTGGATCCGGGTGACTGCAGTGACCCTCTGACTTGGATACACACTGGATCTGGTGGCTATGGTGACCTCAGAATAAGAAAGAAACAGACTAATATTAGTGTAGATGCCATTCTTCTAATGATGTAGCAAGTACATCGGGTGTTATGGGAAGTGTTCCCAGTTCCGGTTTACCTAATTAATGCAGCCTAAAAATCCTTTAGCGGATTTGGATATTAGAAGCGTATTAGTGTGCTACGTTTAAGCCAGGTTAAAGAGATGGGTCTTTAATCTAGATTTAAACTGCAAGAGTGTGTCTGCCTCCCGAACAATGTTAGGTAGGTTATTCCAGAGTTTGGGCGCTAAATAGGAAAAGGATCTGCCACCCGCAGTTGACTTTGATATTCTAGGTATTATCAAATTGTCAGAGTTTTGAGAACGGAGTGGACATTGAAGGACTATTATGTAACAAGAGCTCGTTCAAATACTGAGGTGCTAAACCATTCAGGGCTTTATAAGTAATAATCAAGATTTTAAAATCTATACGATGTTTGATAGGGAGCCAGTGCAGTGTTGACAGAACCGGGCTAATATGATCATACTTCCTGGAGTTTGTTTACTAAGCATGCAGAACAACCACCCAATAAAGAATTACAATAATCTAACCTTGAGGTCATAAACGCATGGATTAACAGTTCTGCATTTGACATTGAGAGCATAGGCCGTAATTAAGATATATTTTTGAGATGGAAAAATGCAGTTTAACAAATGCTAGAAACGTGGCTTCATAAGGAAAAGTTGCTATCAAATAGCACACCTAGGTTCCTAACTGATGACGAAGAATTGACAGAGCAGCCATCAAGTCTTAGACAGCATTCTAGATTATTACATGCAAAGCTTTTAGGTCCTATAATTAACACCTCTGTTTTTTCAGCAGTAAGAAATTACTCGTCATCCAGTTTTTTATATCGACTATGCATTCCGTCCATTCCATGCATGACCGGGCCATGAAGAAATGAAGAGCTGAGTTTCATCAGCATAACAGTGAAAGCTAACACTGTGTTTCCTGATGATATTTTCCAAGGGTAACATGTAAATCAGGGATCCTCAAATCTGGCCCACGAGATCCACTTTCCTGCAGAGTTTAGCTCTAACCCTAATCAAACACACCTGAGCAAGCTAATCAGCGTCTCTTCGGGGTCTTCAGAAAATCACAGGTAGGTGAGTTTGATCAGGGTTGGAGCTAAACTCTGCAGTGCATTGGCCCTCCAGGGCAAGATTTGAGGAACCCTGATGTAAAGCGTGAAGAGTAACGGCCCTAGTACTGAGCCTTGAGGTACTCCATACTGCACTTGTGATCGATATGATACCTTTTCATTCACTGCTACGAATTGATGGCGGTCATATAAGTACGATTTAAACCATCACTTCCAACAAAGTGATCTAGTCTATGCAAAAGAATGGTGCAGTCAATAGTGTCGAACGCAGCACTAATAGATAGATACAACCACGATCAGATGATAAGAACAGGTCATTTGTAACTCTAAGGAGAGCAGTCTCAGTACTATGATACGGTCTAAATTCTGACTGGAAATCCTCACAGATGCCATTTTTCTCTAAGAAGGAATATAATTGTGAGGATACTACCTTTTCTAGTATCTTGGACAGAAAAGGGAGATTCGAGATTGGCCTATAATTAACTCATTCTTTGGGGTCAAGTTTTTTTTTTTTTTTTTTTTTTATGAGAGGTTTAATAACCAGTTTGAAGGTTTTGGGGACATATCCTAATAACAACGAGGACTTAATAATAGTCAGAAGAGTATCTATGACTTCTGGAAGCACCTCTTTTAGGAGCTTAGATGGAATAGGGTCTAACATACATGTTGTTGGTTTAGATGATTTAACAAGTTTATACAATTCTTCCTCTCCCATAGTAAAGAATGAGTGGAACTGTTCCTTAGGAGATCTATAGTGCACTGTCTGATGTGATACTGCAGCTGACGGCTGCATGGTTACAATTTTATCTCTAATAGCATCGATTTTAGAAGTAAAGTAGTTCATAAAGTCATTGCTGTGATGTTGGGAGATGTCAACACTTGTTGATGCTTTATTTTTCGTTAATTTAGCCACTGTATTGAATAAATACCTGGGGTTATGTTTGTTTTCTTCTAAAAGTGACTAAAAGTAATCAGATCTAGCAGTTTTTAATGCTTTTCTGTAGGATAGTTTACATTCCCTCCAAGCAATACAAAATAACTCTAGTTTTGTTTTCCTCCAGCTGCGCTCCATTTTCCGGGCTGCTCTCTTTAGGGTGCGAGTGTGCTCATTATACCACGGTGTCAGACTGTTTTCCTTAACCTTCCTTAAGCGTAAAGGAGGAACTGTATTTAAAATGCTAGAAAAGAGAGAGTCCATATTTTCTGTTACATCATCAAGTTGTTCTGAGGTTTTGGATATGCTAAGGAATTGGGATACATCAGGAAGATTACTTACAAAGCAGTCTTTTGTGGTAGAAGTGATGGTTCTACCATACTTGTAACAAGAAGTAGAATTTACAGTTTTAGCTATATGAAGTTTGCACAAAACTAAATAATGATCTGAGATATCATCGCTTGGCTGCATAATTTCAACACCATCAACATCAATTCCATGTGACAGTATTAAATCTAGAGTATGATTTTGACAATGAGTAGGTCCTGAGACATGTTGTCTAACCCCAATAGAGATCAGAATGTCTATAGATGCTGATCGCATGTCAAATTTGGGAGAAAATACACAAAAATGCCCCAGAGCTAAAGGGTTAGTTCAACCAAAAATTACACTTTACAAAACGAGGATTTGTAAAGGAAAATGTTGGAGGATTTGAATATAAGCCAAGAGGAGACTGGTTTTCCTTTGCTGAAGTAAGAAAACTTTGCTTCCTCTGCTCCTGTAAACAAACACTGGTTTTCATGAGACTCACATGCGCATGCCTATGTCCAGCAGCATCCACCAGAGTATCAGTCTCTCATGAATGTGCGTACGACAGATAGTATCGATTTTAAAAGTAAAGTACTTCATAAAGTCATTACTGCTGTGATGTTGGGAGATGTCAACACTTGTTGATGCTTTATTTTTCGTTAATTTAGCCACTGTATAGAATAAATACCTGGGGTTATGTTTGTTTTCTTCTAAAAGAGACGGAAAGTAATCAGATCTAGCAGTTTTTAATGCTTTTCTATAGGATAGGTTACTTTCCCTCCAAGCAATACGAAATAACTATAGTTTTGTTTTCCTCCAGCTACGCTCCATTTTCCGGGCTGCTCTCTTTAGGGTGTGAGTGTGCTCATTATACCACGGTGTCAGACTGTTTTCCTTAACCTTCCTTAAGCGTAAAGGAGCAACTGTATTTAAAACTGCAACTGTATTTTGCAACTGTATTTTGCAAAAAACATTTTAGCAACTGTATTTTGGAAGTTACACAAGACAGTATATTTCATTTTAAATATGGATTTTTTTTAATCATATGTAGTTGAAAAAATTATATTTCAAGTTGAAATGTCACCGAATCCCAGGAATGACCCTCATAACTCAGGAACATAAACCTTCTCTCGACTCTGGTCGGGGGCTTGAGCTGATCCGAGGCTGTGCTCTGAGAGGGGTGCATATTCTGGGATTGGAACGGACTCCGAATTAGTTTGGACTATAGTATATTCTGGACAGAACTTGATGAAATTAGCGGAATCAGGGGCTGGAGCCGACACTGGAGCGGACTCAGGGGCATGAGCAGGTCTGGAGCTGTGCTCTGAGATGGGTGGATGGTCTGGATGAAGCTTAAAAGGAGTTCGCTAGTAAGAGTAAATTTTGAAGAAAGTTCAGGGAGTAGGTTCCAAGACAGACTCTGGTGGCAGGTGTGTTGATTGTTATAAAACACGAAACAAACATCCTGGCACTGTGAGACATTTAGATAATGAAATGACATATTTCATGTTTCAGATGATTTCATACATCTAGTCAGGAATTATAGTTTTGGACAATTCTAACTAATAAAATGTGTACAAGTTATGTTACAATAACAATAGATGCAAATAATCTTAGGCTACTCATCAGAATAATATCATCCACTGGATCAAGCTGCGTGACGAATCGCATTGTGTTCTTCTTCTGAGGTAAATTCTGGGTTATTCCTCTCAGTGTGTCTTCTTCCAGAAACAAAAAGTAACCGGGATGAACTCCACATTCATTTATGGAGGTGATGGGTGTTTACAGTTTCAGAGTCACGCGTTAGAACTTGAAAAGCATGATCAGCTTGTGGGCATGATCGCATTAGAGATAATGAGTTGAGACAGGTAAAACTGGATATTGCGTTGGTTTCATACGGATTACTTTATCAGTGAATATTTGTTTTGGTTGTGACTTACTTCATTTAAAAGTAGACATGTCGAGCTTCCTATACATATATTTCTCATGTCTTTGAGGCAAGTATTCGCTGAGATTCAGGTTGTCTTATTTACGTGTCTGTGAAGAGAGGTGACAGAGACAGCAGAGAATGCACCCTGTTTATTTTCTCTATTTTACAAAAGCACACTGTTTTGTTGTTATTATGACTATACACAAATTAAAGTAGGCCCTTTGCAGTTTCAAACAATATCTTATTCATAACTATACTATCAAAAATGGCAGAGTATTTTTAGTTCTTTTTGCGGTCATCAAGAAAATACGAGACAGACAGCTCCAGTGCGGGCTTCAACCCCAGAGGGTTAAGTGGATATGGCCAGGTGTCTAGGTTTCACCATATTACCAGACCCTGGCCTGTCACCTAGGGGGACTACATACATCAACCCCTTATTCTCCCAGTGTGTTTATTTGTAGAATCTCTCTTCCCAGATATCTCGAGCTGGTAGCAAATACCCCCGCAGTCAGATGGAAGACTTAGGGCTGTGACGGTGGCAGATTTTTACCACTCATGTTTATTTTAGTACTTCCATCAGTGAATATGCAGCCTGCAAAACACTAAAATAAATATCAAAGAAATAATACAGTTAAACAAGAAAGTAGCCTAAATAAGAAAGTTAAATACTCCCTGTCTACCGGACGTGAGTGGTGTGGCGTGACAAAATACTATAGAACTCATAATCAGTGATGCTACACTGGATGCGGCACGACACGACATGACAAATCCCCGACAGAAAACTGCCTCGTACTGTTTATGAGGTACTGACACACAGTTCAAATGTTCTGTGTAGACAGACAGACTCAACCTGACTTAACCAAGCAAGGAAACGCTGTGTATGGTGTTTGAGGTAATTTGTGAATTACCATAGACTTATAGTCTAAATAAAACAATTTGCAACTATTACTGTTAATACACTTGTATACAAAAATTTGTGGGCTATTATGCTTGTTATAGAGTGCGTAACGTCACGTGCACTACCGCCGGTGGCAGCAGACAACCGAGGTGGCAACCGACCACCGCAGTGACGTGGTTGTCATGGCGACCGTCACAGCCCTAGAAAGACTTTAAGGTATCACTAGGTGTCATTGTGGACGCCAGAAAGAGACCTAGCTACCTGGTATGACAGCCTTATGGAGTTTCTTTGCACCTAGGGAGCTCTACTCCTGAATTAAAAGGAGAACTCACATACTCAAATTTTGTGCCTAGCAACTCCTGAAAGCAACATTCTCAAGGTGACCCATCAAGCCACAGAGGGCCACTGTTGCTCACAGTCCGCCAGGGGCCAAAAAGAAGGCCTAGCAACCTGGTATATCTGCTTCACATGCTCAAGGGAATGGAGTACTCAACTCTCAGAGTGAAAGGACAACTCGAATGCTCAGAGAGATGCATGATGGGGCTCTGAGAGTGGTGTACTCGGAGAGGAACATGATGTTGATTGTGGGAGTGAAATACTCATAGGTGAGGGTAGTATTGTGGTTGGTGATCCGGGAAGCAGCATGCTGTCACCCTGTAATGAGGGGAGCAATGCCAGGCTCAAACACAAATGCGGCCATCAGGGAGGCTAAAGGAAAAGGCCCAATCAACCTGGTATGGTTGCTTCACTGAGCTTAAGGGAGTGGATGACTCAACTCTCAATGATAAGAGGGGAACTTAGATGCTCACCTTTGGAGCAGCATGCTCATAGGTGACCTTCTAGAGCAGTGGTTCCCAAAGTGGGGGTCGCGGGACCCCGGCGCAGGGGTCGCGAGATGATTTCTATAAAAAAAAGTGGAAAAAATATATAGGCCCCCTATATATTTTTGTTGCAATTAATTTAACCCTTTCGCACGTACGATCACACCGGTGTGATCAGTCTAGGCTGGTCCCTGAAGTGTACGATCACACCGGTCAGTGCATGACGTGAAATTCAAATGTGCTCTCTCGCGCGTTGGCTGGCGCTGACCCAGAGACAGGCGCGCTCAGAGCTGTCATCAGAACTTTTCAGTGTTTTCAACCATATAATGTTTATTTTAGGTTTCAGACATATAAGTACTAAAAAAAACAATACATTTAGAGTTTGTAAAATACACACTGATGTCAAAGGACGAGGCAATAATAATCCTTTCCATTATAATTAGACACGTTTTATGCATATCAGATACACATTGTGTAAGTAACTTTAAAGTTTACTCTATTATTCTCCCAGTTCACCATCCACTTACTTTTATGTATTTTCGGGAGAAGTGGATGAATTCACGTGTTGTAAATCCAACAGATCCGATTCTCTGAACTGCGTCTGCGGCACAAACTAAGATGGCAGCGCCCATCGCGCATACAGCTCAACTAACGCGATCGTTATAAAGGTATTTAAACAACAAAACACTTCCACTTGCATATATTTGACAATCGGAATATCAGCTATTTCATGCCATATCTAACAAATTTGTGAATATTTTGAATAAAAAAGGAAAAATGACATAAAAAAGCAGATCATCATTCATTCAGCTCTGTTGTTTCTGCGGTGTGTCACGTGACAAGCAATGACGCGTCACCATGGAAACCATAAAGTGACACATCTAAATAACGATCGCCTTGAAAAACTCACGCTGGGGGGTCAGCCAGAATATTTTAAACTTACGTGTGAAAGGGTTAATTCAATACTTGTTAAATGGTGTTTGTATAAAAGTCTGATACAAATAAAAAAATATAATATATATATATATATATTTTAATTCAATTTGTAATTTTGTCCCAGACATTACGAGATTACGTCAGCGTCAATCAAAATCAAGTTACGTACGTACATCACGCGCAGCAACACAACGTATCCCGCTGTTTGCTAAAGTTAAAGGTGTTTGGAGGCTCCAAAAAAAGGGGTTGTTGAGGTGGTGTGGTGGGGGGGGGGGGGGTCGCGGGGCAGCAGCGCATTTATCTTGGGGGTCGCGGGCTTAAAAGTTTGGGAACCCCTGGTATAGAACAGTGGTTCCCAAAGTGGGGGTCGCGACCCCCCGGCGCAGGGGTTGCGAGATGATTTCTATAAAAAAAGTGGAAAAAATATATAGGCCCTATATATTTTTGTTGCAATTAATTTAACCCTTTCGCACGTACGATCACACCGGTGTGATCAGTCTAGACTGGTCCCTTGAGTGTACGATCACACCGGTCAGTGCATGACGTGAAATTCAAATGTGCTCTCGCGCGTTGGCTGGCGCTGAGCCAGAGACAGGCGCGCTCAGAGCTGTCATCAGAACTTTTCAGTGTTTTTCAACCATATAATGTTTATTTTAGGTTTCAGACATATAAGTACTAAAAAAAACAATACATTTAGAGTTTGTAAAATACACACTGATGTCAAAGGACGTGGCAATAATAATCCTTTCCATTATAATTAGACACGTTTTATGCATATCAGATACACATTGTGTAAGTAACTTTAAAGTTTACTCTATTATTCTCCCAGTTCACCATCCACTTACTTTTATGTATTTCGGGAGAAGTGGATGAATTCACGTGTTGTAAATCCAACAGATCCGATTCTCTGAACTGCGTCTGCGGCACAAACTAAGATGGCAGCGCCCATCGCGCATACAGCTCAACTAACGCGATCGTTATAAAGGTGTTTAAACAACAAAACACTTCCACTTGCATATATTTGACAATCGGAATATCAGCTATTTCATGCCATATCTAACAATTTTGTGAGTATTTTTTATAAAATCGGAATAATGACATAAAAGCAGATCATCAATCATTCAGCTCTGTTGTTTCTGCGGTGTGTCACGTGACAAGCAATGACGCGTCACCATGGAAACCATAAAGTGACACATCTAAATAACGATCGCCTTGAAAAACTCACGCTGGGGGGTCACCCAGAATATTTTAAACTTACGTGTGAAAGGGTTAATTCAATACTTGTTAAATGGTGTTTTGTATAAAAGTCTGATACAAATAAAAAAAATATAATATATATATATATTTTAATTCAATTTGTAATTTTGTCCCAGACATTAGGAGATTACGTCAGCGTCAATCACAATCAAGTTACGTACGTACATCACGCGCAGCAACACAATGTGTCCCGCTGTTTGCTAAAATTAAAGGTGTTTGGAGGCTACAAACAAAGGGGTTGTTGGGGGGGGGGGGGGGGGTCGCGCGGGGGCAGCAGCGCATTTATCTTGGGGGTCGCGGGCTTAAAAGTTTGGGAACCCCTGTTCTAGAGCAGCACCTCTCAAAGTCCGGATCCAGACCCAAACCCGGAGAGAATTCTATCCTACCCGCCTTCATTTCGTATTTCAAGAGCACTAATTGTGTGTAAGGGATTAAAAGTTCATTGTTGTATAAAATACCTGAAAGCCATACTCAAGTAAAAGTACAGATATCTTGCCAGAATATTACTTGAGTAAAAGTCTTAGTATGTGATATTTATTGTACTGAAGTATGAAAAGTATTTTTTTAAATCTTAAATGTAATTAAGTACTGAAACTAAAAGTACAAGTAAATGATAAATAGAAAAGAAGCAAATATATATATATATATGTTCATACACAGCTGGAGTAGCAAGATTGTATTCAGTTTTGAATGTCCCTCATGAATGACCCACCCACGCTGAGCACTGCCAAACTCAACCATAAGAGCATCCCACCAATGAGTCAAAAGATGCCCTAACAACCTGGTAGGACTTCACATGGGCCCCCGGAAGCAGAGTCCCTGACTCCCAGATTGAGAAGAAAATGCACATGATCAATCTGGGAACAGTAGGTTTATAGATGACCCTCTGCAGTTAGAGGGGCACTGCCAAGCCCATAAACCCAGTCTGGCTGCACACAGAGCTCAAGAAGCAGAGTTCTTAGCCCTCAGAACAGAAGAACTCACATGCTCCACCTGGGATGTGGGGCTCAGAAGGCGGAGTACTTGACTCAGACTAAGAGTTGGACACGTAAACTCAGTCTAGGAGTGGCAGGCTCATAGGTAACCCTCCAGGAGGGGAGTACTGTGGGACCCTGACTGCAAGGTCAGTTCATCAGGGAGGCTAGAAAGGCCCAACAATCTGGAATGGCTGCCTTGAGGAGCTTAAGAGAGTGAGGTATTTAGATTTCAGATTGAAAGGAGCACTCAGTGCTTATTCCTCAGTATGAGAAGGGAAGATTCTCATACAATTAGGCTGTTGTAGTATTCAGTTGAAGGGGGGTCGTGGGAGCTGAAGGCTCTATGCAACTTAGCCGACTTCGAGTATGAATGAAACATGCACTGCATGAGAGTGTTTAGCACTCCATAATGTTCACATAGTCTAGTTTTGGATATGAATAAATTGTAATAATCTTCTTTATATGCCCATGTGCTCACACATCCAAAGCACACACACACACAGAAAGTGATTTTAAAAGCATCTGATTGACCGATAAATCATGGTTGATCTATCAGCCAGATGCACGTAAAGTGCATGCGCTCTTATTTCAATGTTGTTGTTAATGTTGAGGTTATTTTAGCTTTGTACATTTAGTTTAACTGCACTGTTAAAGAGGGCGATTTTTACCATTCAACTGATCTATGTGCACGGATATAAGACACTTACATTGTTCTTGCTCCATCTATGCAATAACTGCATCCTTCTATCAACTGAGTGTAATATCGACAATATTACCCATTTCAGGAGCTGACAAAATTTAAATTTAAAATCAGAGCATAGCTCACATTCACTAAAATACTGAAATGCAAATGATGCTGATTCAAAACAACAATGCAGGTGATTGACAGTCAAAGCATAGCGCAGTTTGAACGGCCCGCCCCCGCAGCTGAACTGGAAGTTTTGAGTTTTCAGACCTGTCTGTTATTGGCTGAAGTGCAGGGCTCCACCCCAAGAGTTTTTTGTACTTTGTACTTTTTGTGAAAAATAAATGTAGCAAAGTTGAATACTTTAGTTTTATTCTACTCAAGTAAAAGTACAGATTCACAAAAAGAAAATTACAGGTTCACTCACTTTTTTGTCTTTTTGTCTTTATCTTCTTGTTAATAGCACTTGCTGCAATAAGATCCACACCTCTACAACGTGTTCTTTGCATGCATGATGTTATACCCTAACAGACATGGCCTATAAGTGTGTGATGAGCACTGAACCATTTGTTAGTAAAACACACACTGTCCACCTGTACTAAACTCTAAGAGCTAAAACAGATTGGTTGGCCTGTCTGGTTGCCATGCCAATAGTAATGTGCCCATTAATGTTTGCCACCAGCTGAGTCATGTATATTCACACTTACACATGTCTAAGACAAATGCGAAGTCAGGAGCAAATACATAGTCAGAGATAATAAATATGGGCTTGATGGGTATTTTCTTTAGAAACCAAATAAAGACAAATAAAACTGAATAAAGATGAAATTGAGGCCGAAAGTAGAAAACACACAAAATAATGAAGTCGGTACTTAGTCGGCATTTTTGAACAAACTTTTTTTTTTTTTTTTAAATAAACAAACATTTTAAGAAATATCGATGCAGTACTGGCATAGAATGAACCCAAATTATCAGTTTCTAATCGAATTGATTGATACAAATGGTTGAACTTGGTTTAAATTTCGATCTGATTGAAAGGGCTTTTGTAGACATGAAATAATCTGATCAACAGCAGAAAATAAATAAATAAATAAATAATGTGTGTAAACTCTTGAATCCAACCTTTTCTGACTCAAAAATACCTTCCACAAATGCACGGTGCCATGATGTGTATGTTTACATACATTTTACATCATAAAAATGTGCATATGTTTTATATCATGTCTTACAAACTGGGGTGTGTTTCCCAAAAACAATCCTAAAGTTATCATAGTTCCTTTGGTGACAACTTGTTCTATGATTCAATTAAGGATTATAATGCTTTTGGGAAATGCAGCCCTGGTGAGTGGATAAGACTGAATCAATTAAATTTGTTGTGACCAGTGTTGGGGAAAGTTACTTTTAAAATTAATGCATTACAATATTGCGTTACTCCCTAAAAAAGTAACTAATTATGTTAGTTACTTTTTATGGAAAATAATGGAATTATGGAAAATAATGTGTTCCATTTTGTGTTACTTTTTAAATCTGGGTTGGTCTTGCTTGTTTGTTTTTAATATAAAAAGTTGTATTTTTAGCAAATGTAAAAGCCCTTTCACACCAAAAAGTGAAAGGAATAAGCCTCAGTTTGAAGGAAAAGTAGAACAGTAGTCTGTACAGTAGAACACAGGAGAAGAAGGTTCACTCTTTAACAACAATAATAAAAAAATGTTAGTTGTTATGATGTTGTTTATCTAAAGTACTTTTTGCTTATTAGTATGGTTGAACTGGATCATCAAAGGTCAGCAGCAAAGACATTGGTTAATAAAATGGGATTAAATACATAAAGTATATTTGTGTTATTTAACATTTAATTATTGCAGATTTGCATCATATTTTGCGAGTTTGCATTTCACTGTTTTTATTCATTTTGATGAATACTGAATGTGTTATTTTGCAAGTAAGATGAATTAATGCATGTTCACATAGTTTAGAACTACAATAACATCATGTTTACACAGCAGTAAATTAAAAAGTAATGCATTAATTTACTAATTATTTGAAAAAAGTAATCTGATTACATAACTCAATGTAATCAAACTCACTTGTAATGTGTTACCCCCAACACTGATTGTGATTAATGTTTTTTTTTTTTTTTTGCATGTTAACCTACCTAGTGTCAGTCTTAATTGAAATTATATTGAAAGTGGATAATATGGTTTATTTTAACCCATTTTGTTTAAAATGTATATGCAATAAAACAGGCAAAATATTGTAGATTTAGCTGTCATATTGATTATCAGCCAAAAACTCTGTCTCAGCAAAATGTATATACTGTATTACAATATGCAGTGGATATAGTGATTTTCTTCTTAGAAATTCTCTGTAGTTGTTTCAATCCACCTAACTATTTTAGTGATTGAAAGCAAATGTTTTTCACATGAAAAGATAAGACATGCTTTATTACAGAGCAAATCTGCCTCGTCAGTAAATGTTACATTTGAGATGAATAAATCTGGGAGCTGACAGCAGATAAAGGAGCCTGGAGGAAGATTTTCAAAATCTGTAGCACACACACTAAACTTGGAGCTGAGCTATTATATGTGATCTGCTGCTGTGATACATCTGCTTGTTAACTGCACTTCACATGCATGTACTTTTCTATCCCTTTACTCTAACCCTAAACTTACCCCTCACACAAAAGTTTGACGTGTCTGTGTGTGTGTACTTGTTTATGCTACATTGAGGAACCAAATGTCCCCACAAGGATAGTAAAACCTGAAGACCTGCTGGCACCACATTGGAGACCACTGTTTAAAACCCTTTTACACTTTTAGATTTTTATTAAGTCATTATTCAGTATGTTTATTAAGCTGTTTTCTTTGTGGGGACTGTTGACTGCTCCCTATAATGTAATCATAGTGGAATTGATTACATTCTTTAACCAAAAAAAAAAAAAAAATTAACCCTTTCAACATTTCGGTGTTCCTCACAGAGATCATTCTTTCTCTTTTTCTGTGTTATCCAACTCTCCAGGTGAGAGCTATGTTTGCGCATCTGAGAACTACTACAAGAAAGTAGACTACACCAGAAATGTGAATCCCAACTGGTCAGTGAATGTGAAAGCATCAGCCAGCCAGAAGAACATGCTGGCTAACCGCACAGCTAATGAGCCGAGGGAGAGCAAGGACTTTGTGCGACCGAAGTTGGTGACAGTGATGAGGAGCGGAGTGAAGCCACGGAAGGCCGTCCGTGTGCTGCTCAATAAGAAGACGGCACACTCTTTTGAGCAGGTGCTCACCGACATCACAGAGGCCATTAAACTCGAAAGCGGAGCAGTGAAAAGGATCTATACGCTGGATGGCAAACAGGTATGGGAGGAGTACCTCAATACAATATTTCCATATTGCTTACTCTGTACTCCAGTCTATGATATATACTTTTTTAAATTGTATGTGAAACAGTATATACATTATATATAGTTCGGAAAGTATATAGACAGTATACCTTCAGAACCCCTGAAATATACTATGGCACAAGTTGCATAGGATTATTTTAGAACACATTAAAACAAAGTAAAAGTCACAATTCTCTGCCATTAAAAGAGTAAGTGCAAGCAGGAGATTTTTTTTAAAAAATGTTTTCTTTTTTGTATTTTTTTATTATTTGTATGTGTGTGTGTGTGTCTGTGTGTGTTACAAAAAAAAAGCAGATAATAAGCTTTGAACAACATCAAGGTGAGTTGTTGTATAGTTTAAACGGTTTCAATAAGTTGCATGGGTTAAATAAACTCTAAGCAGATCAACACGCCTTCAGTCAAGTGCAGACCAGCATTGAAATGTAAATACACAGCAGTCATAACTTTGTTTTTGCTGAGTTTATTTCATTGATATTGTGCATTCTCTCCTCATTGTCCAGTGTAAACATTATAAGCACTATTTACTTCCTCTCACTCCAAGGCAAATCCTTAAAGTGTCATGAAACCCTTTAGCACTCATTATGTCTATTATTAAGATTAAGTTTTTGAAGCAATTTCATTCTGCCAGTTCAAAAAGCAAAGTTGAGCCTACATCACGAAAAGTGACATATGCATTAATCTTGAATGGTGATTGAAGTATACATCTACGTCAACAGTTTTCAGAGCTTTTTTCAGTATTATTCATGAGAATGAACTCTTATGATACAATCACTGCGCTGTATTATGCATGAGATCATCTTACAGTGGAGAATTCAAATCTCATGAAAGAGCTTTGTGCTGTCAGTTCATTTCTGTAAACATGACTGTAACAGTATTTAATATGACAACACGTGGAGCATGCATGAGAGAGCGGTTTCTGCGCGGAACACTGCGATGGGTTTAATAACACTCACTGTGTGTCCAAACATGAACTAGCACACGCACATATCATGTCTTCTTCAAATAAAAGATGTGCAAATAAGGGCATACATCAGTGGCTCATCTGATCATGAACGCGATGACATGATGGATTATTGTGATACACAGCAAATGATACAAGCCAAAATTTCAAAGAAGAGTAAACAGAAAGTAACTGCCTTTATTCTTACGGTTTTAAAGATATTTTAATATTCATTTGTCTGTATAATGAGTGTGTTGTAGGCAGGGCCGTGGCTAGTATGGTGAAAGGTAATGACGATTATAGGGGCCCAAGGCTGAGGGGGGGTCCCACAGCGATCTCAACCGACTGGCTGAGACCAGCCTAAAAAGATGCTCAGAACAGTTGACAAGCTACTGCTGCACATCATAACAAAAGCTTATCATTTGTATGTGTTTTTAAGCCTTGCCAATTTAAACACTCAAAAGAGTTTAAAGCATTTAAACACAAGATACGGAAAATGTTGACAGAAATGTTACGCCCCTCAACAAATACTGCTATGGCATGTCCCAGTCAAAACACCGGCATCACAGGACAAAAACAATAAAACCCATCACAAACGAGGCAGTTGTTGCATCCAGTGGGGACATAATTACTGATTATAATTACTTATACTGTCTTTTTACGCTTTGTGCTGCATATCATGCCGTGTACACATAAAACCATGTCTGCATTTGTGATCGGAGAAACGACAAACAACAAGTGCTACTCTACACTGCTCAAAATTTGCGTTTGAATCATCAGTGGCAAATCCTTTACATATGTATACGTACTTACATACCATGAGTCAGACTGTCCTTGCAAAGAGTGAGGAATGGTCAGCGTCTTGAGTGAGGAACAGCCATGGGCTTAAGGAACGGCCCGCGGCTTGAGTGGGCGGCAGCCAGCGGCTATAACAAGGAACGGCCAGCGAAATCGATGAAGTAGCGGCCGTGAGTTGCAGCAACCACATGTGACGACCCCAGGCTGGACTCCGCTTCGTCCACAGTGAGCGCGAAGTTGATGTATTTCCTCAGCGACCAGCACAGATCAGCTCTAGGCATGACGAAGTGGATATCATGCTCTTTTGGAAGGCCAAACAAAGTAGTTTCACTTTCACAATGAAACACACATCTTCATGAAATGCCATCGGCGGCAACAGCAAGAATAAAAGGTACGCCTTCCTTCTTTGCGTGAACATTTGGGTGGCGTTATTCAAATCTTCCCACATAGTGACGTAGAGATGTGGGGGCGTGTTAGAACGAGACACTTTAGGTGGGGTCTGGACAAAATGTAACTTTTATAAAGAATATCTCTTTGGATTTGAGACTTTAGTCTTTGTAACTTTACAGATCTTCTTTATGCACTAAGAGCTTGTAACACTCCAAAGAGAAAGGAAAAATTTAAATCGCATCATATGACCCCTTTAAGCAAATAACAAACCATACGACAAATACAATAGAGACAAATTATATAGCCTACATAATAAACTTGTTTTTCTAATACAGTAAGTTTAACATGTATACATTTATTTAACAACTTTTGTTGTTTGATTAACATTAATGAGACAGACAGGTATTTAATTAGGCTGCTGTCCCTTTAAGACCGAATGACTGTAATATACTGACACATATCCGGTTTTTACCTGTTTACCTGTTTACGTTCACTTAAGCCATGACCGACTGTATTTACATGAGATACTCCAGACGATGGACATTTTGACAGCTGTGTGTATATTTGACAATTAAGGCACAAGGGGAATTGAATGCAGAACTGAAATCCACATGGACGTGTGACCGAGAGAGCGTTTCTATTGTGCTATTCAGCATGATTCCACCTATCTATCCTCCCTTCACTTACTCCATGTTAATCGATAACAAATTGTGATTGGATTGTAATTTTGTTCTAAGACAATCTTAGTCACCCTTGATTAGGCTGTTCTCCCATGGCAGAACACTTGTACTATCTGCTCTGATCACTAAAGAAATTCTGAAATATGGGACAAAACATGATTTTTTCAAAATAAGTTGTGACACTAAAAATAGAGCTAAATACGGGACTGTCCCTTGAAAAATGGGCCGTCTGATCACCATAAGTGAAAGTAAACAGTGGCAAAGAAACCTGCTGTAAATCCTTATAATGGATTGTCTCTTAAAGGAGCTCCCTTTAAAATTAAAATTTCCTGATAATTTACTTACCTCCATGTCATCCAAGATGTTTACATCTTTCTTCAGTCGAAAATAATACAGTACATAAAAGTATATGCTTTATAAACAGAAATGCTCACCTTGCACTGCTCTGTGATGTGCGTCCATGACTTCACATAATACGCAATCACATTAAAAGGGTCACAAAAAGTAGGCAAAAGTAAAAATAAAAAAATATATATATATATAAATTAATTACAAAAAAACTGTTGTATAAGATCAGTATCACATTTACACTTGTGTGATATTGTACTTAGCCTATTGCTTGTGTGATATTGCTTACTTATACAGTATGATGTAAATATGAGACAAAAACTTAAACAGGCATTTTTGCCCCATATCTTGAATTTTATGGACATTCTTATTACGTTCTGTAGGCTCCATCATGCAGTGAGTTGTTGCCCTGCCTCATATTTATTTGTCATCAATCAACTTTATGACAAGGGATGAGGGAGACACAGAAAATGTGCAGTGCTGGGGGTGCTTGCAGGACCGGTTTGAAAACTACTGCATTAAGAGATCAAATACTGAGGTGCTAAACCATTCAAGGGCTTTATACGTAAGTAATAAGCAAGATTTGAAAATCTATGCGATGTTTAATAGGGAGCCTGCTTAAAGTAAATGTACTGCTATATGAACAAAAGTGCAATAACATTTGGTTTGCAAACACTTTAAACAAATAAGGTGCTTTTTTTTTACAGGCTACATTCACATGCACACTTTTTGGTTCAGTCAGACTGAATTCATTACGATTGATGAATCTGATTGTAGTGTTTACATGAACGCTAAATAAAGTGATTGAGTTGATCATTTATATGCGCATTTATATGATCCACATAGGTGTGTTTTACTAACAACTGATTCAGTGCTCATCACACACTTACAGGCCATTTCTGTTAGGGTTTAACATCATGCATGCAAAGAACAAGTTGTAGAGGTGTGGATTTAATTGCAGCAAGTGCTATTAACAAGAAGATAATTAAATATATATATATAGTGCCCTCCATAAGTATTGGAACAGTAAAGACAAAATTGTTCTGTTTGCTGTGGAGTCAAGAAATCTTTAAATATGATAAAAAGATGAATATGAGAGAAAAATACAGAATGTCTCATTTTATTATTGGGTGATTCACCACATAGATGTTTTACCAACTAAGAAGATCAGCACTTTTAGAGTTTCATCCCTCTATCTGATGTGAGCATAAGTATTGGAACAGTTGCCTCACAGGACTTTCTAAGTGATCAGTTGTGTCCTGTTGCATTAATTCTTCAGATATTAAAAGCAGGGAATGTGTTGTCTCAGTTATATCCTTTGCTTCTGCATTCTAAGTCTTGCATTCGATGACGACACATAAAAACCAAGATGAAGACAAGGGAGCTGACTTTCAGAGAAAAGCAAGCAATTTGGATGCTAAAAGAAAAGAGGAAATAAATTAGAGCTATCAAAAAACAAAGGGCATGAAGAAATCAAGTTTGGAAACCATCGGCAACATCAGCAACCAACAATTACCTGATCAGCTGAGAAAAACAACAGCAGTTGATGACAGACTAATTATAGAAGCTGTGAAAATGAACCCTAAAATACATGTCTGTAAAATCACCAACAAACTCCAGAAAGCTGAGGTGATGCTCTGACAATCTACTGTCCGCAAGAGACTTTGACACAGAATTACAGATGCTACACAGCAAGATGCAAAGCTCTGACCAGCACCAAAAATAGAAAGGCAAGATTAGAGTTTGCAAAAGCCAGTAGAGTTTTATGGACAGATGAGACAAAGATGAACCTTTATCAAGGTGATGGGAAAGCAAAAGTGTGGAGAAAAAAAGGGGATCCTAAGCATGCAGCCTCATCTGGAAAGCATGGTGGAGCTGGTGTCATGGCATGGGCATGCATGGCTGTCTCTGGAACAGGCCCTCTCAATTTTAATGATGACTTAATCTATGATGACTGTAGCAGGATGAATTTGGAAGGGTACAGAAACATCATGACTACCCATTTTCAAGAAAATGCCACCAGACTCATCAGAAAGCACTTCACATTGCATCATGACAAAGACCCAAACCACCCTGTCAGTTCAGTCAAGGAGTTTATCGGGGCAAAGAAATGGAAAGTCTTAGATTGCCCAAGTCAACCTCCAGATTTAAATCTGATTGAACATGAATTTCACCAGCTGAAGAGGAGACTAATGGCAGAAACTCCCCAAAACATGCAACAGTTGGAATTGGCTGCATTAAAGGTTGGGAAATGCATTTCAAGGGATGAGATCAAGAGTCTGGTGATGTCTATGAGTCACAGACTGACTGCTCTGATTGCAGGCAAGGGATCTGCAACAAAATAAAAGCTTTTAATATTTTACATCTGCCATAAGTTCATCTGTCCTAATACCTATGCTCACATCAGATAGTGGGCTGAACTCTAAAAGTGCTGTCCTTTTTATTTGGTAAAACATGTATGTGTTGAAACAGCTAATAAAAAAATGTGACATTCTGTAGTTTTGTCTTGTATTCATCTTTTAATCATATTTGCAAATGTCTTGACTACACAGCGAACAAAGCAATTTGGTCACTGCTGTCCCAATACTTATGGAAGGCACTGTATATATGGACACTGACACAACTTTCATAATTTCAGCTCTGTATGCCACCAGAACAGCATTAAAAATAAAACAATCAAGATGCAGACTTTAAGCTTGAATTCAAGGGGTTGAACAAAAATATAACATCAAATGCTTAGGAATTACAACCATGTTTATACACAGCCAAATAAAACACAAATATATAATCATAAATAAAATGTTCATTTTTTATTCTTTTGTTGAGAATCCTTTGCAGGCAATGACTGCCTTAAAGGGATACTCCACCCTAAAATGAAAATCTTGTCATTAATCACTTGTCGTTCCAAACCGGTAAAAGCTTCATTCATCTTCAGAACACAATTTAAAATATTTTGGATGAAAACCGGGAGGCCTGTGACTGTCCCATAGACTGCCAAGTAAATAACAGTGTCAAGGTCCATAAAAGGTATGAAAGTCATCGTCAGAATGCTCCATCTGCCATCAGACGTGCACCATAGACTGGATTTCTTTTGCTTTGCCAGGCCTTTACTACAGCTGACTACAGCTTGTTGTTGTTTGTGGGTCTCTCTGCCTTTAGTTTTGGAATCTTTCAATCAAGAGATAGACATGGCCATTCCAGAATATATACTATACTATATATATATATATATATATATATATATATATATATATATATATATATATATATATATAGTTTTTGCTGTATGTTTTGGATGATCGTCCATTTGTACCATGAAGCACCTCCCAATCAACTTTGCAACATTTGACTGAATGTGGGCAGAGAGTAAATCCCTATATACTTCAGAATTCTTCTGCTGCTTCTGTCCTCTATCACGTCATCACTAAACAGTCTTGGTTATGTATGCAACACTTGTTCTCTGAAGGAGGGAATGGAGATGTCACGTTGGTGACTGACGAATTGGGATCTCGCTTAAAGAGACCAACGCACTTTGAGTGTAAACTAAAAGAGCCAATGCACATGCTATCTGTTTGTGAGTCTTATTTAGTGTTGTTTGTCCACTGATAAGCTCCATTTGTCAAAGCTTCAATCAAGTCTTGGGCGAGAGCAGGCAGCGTTCAGGCTGTGTGTTTTCCCTGCCCGCAAAAAAAATAAATAAATAAAGGGGGTAGGGACACACGCAGTTTGTGTGTTGTCTGTTTGAGAGTGAAGCGCGCAGAATCAGCTCTCGAGGGAGTTGACGGCTGCGATGCGAGCATTTTGCTTCACTCTCAGAAGGCCCTTTGAGGAGGGAACCTTCACTGGCGTTTCTCGCGGTGCCAGCCTTGCTTTCGCCGAGGCGGAGTGGTGGTTGCGCTCGCGGGTTACACTTTCGGATCCGCTGGAAGGAATTTAGATGTGCAAGTCCCTATCTTCTTCCTTAACCACCAGACCCCGCGCCCGCTGTCGGGGTTTCGGAAGCCCGCGTTTGCGGTACTTTCTCCCCGGTGAGACGTTCTGCCTGTCTTTCTCTGAGGAGATTGATGTGGAAGGCATCGATGAGCTCGCCAGTTGCACAAGCATCAGTTACACAAGCATATTATGCCTGATATTATAATGAGCAGCTTTAATGAGGAGTGGAGCTCGCGCAGTTTGCTCTCGGGGGGCTGATTGTGCTTTTCTCACTGTTAAGCGCTCCGCTCTCGCCGGAGTGTGTCTGTGCATGCGATCTCGCGGTTGCGGTCCCACTGCTGCTGAGGCACGGCGGCAACCGAGATCGCGGGGATCGCACATGATCTGGCGAACGGGTTGGAGACAGCTCGTCCTATCTCCACTCGTGTTCACTAGATCTGGAGCTCGAGGTTTGGAAGCCCACGCTGCGGTTTCTTCCCCCTCTGAGGCAGAGCTCGCTGCTGCATGCTTTTCTTGCTGCTCTCGCCGGGCACGCTCCGAGGAGTGTTTCCGTGCATGCGATCTCACGGTTGCGGTCCCGCTGCTGCTGAGGCACGGCAACGACCGAGATTGTGTGGTCCCGCTGTGGTTTCTTCCTTCTCTGAGGCGGAGCCCGCTGCAGCATTCATCTTTCTCTGAGGAGATTGATGTTGTTTGTGTGACTGAGTGCCAAAAAAAAAAAAAAAAAAAAAACGCGCTGCCGAGGCAACGTGTATATTTCATTGTTTCGTTTTGATGTGAATCTTTCTACACTAGACAGTGTTTGCTCATCTGGTTATTGACTACATTTAATTCTGAGGAATAAATTGAAATATTTATCTGACAAAGACATACAGGGGCTCCTGGGTTGTAATTTCTCGAGTGAGAACACGTGTTTACCTCTCTTCCTCTGAGGAGGTTGGGCTCGGTCAGGGGCTGCTGGGTGGAGCAGTCCTAACCCTACTGTGTTCCAGCCCCTCGCGCCGGGGGTTTCACTTCTTGTACTCCGCTGACGCAAGAGTCAGAGTGGCGCTCCCAGGCCGAAGGCTTCTAGTGGAAAGCAGTTCTGCGGACCGTCATTTTCGCTGGAGAGCCTTGGTCATAACGTCCCGATGCATAAGGCCTAGGACCAGCTCCCTCTGGGGAAGAGCGGTGTACACCGCATTACACGATGCCCATCTCTCCTCAGGACCCTCAGGAGATCGATCTGCCAACCCTGCCGGTGTCCCTGCCAAGTGTACTTCATGGGGTCCTGCCCCAAGCAGGATCTGGTCTAGTCTTCCTAGCAAATGACGTGGGTCTGAGGACCGTCGTTTTAGGAGACTTCAGCTATAAGAGTCCTGATGCTGTGGCTCTGGACCTCAGAGGGCAGGCCCCTCTGGGGAAGAGTGGTATACACCGCATTACACGGTGCCCGTCTCTCCTCAGTGCCCTCAGGAGATCGATCTGCCAAACCTGCTGGTGTTCCAGGGCACAGTGGTCTCTGGCGAGTGCTTCTCTCACTTAACGTCCGGAAACGTAGCGGTGCTAAGAGGCTCGCAACCTTCTGGGAGGTTTCCAGAGCAGCTAGTTCGGCCGTCTCCTGCTGGTGTGCCGCTTCAGGGCACCGAGCTAACTGCTCAGATGACACCAGAGATCAGTCCCGAGAGGCTGATTCCCTTAGTAGACTATTTGGCCGCGTGAAAACTACTGCCAAATTTGTCTCAGTGGGTCCTGCACACTGTAGTGAGAGGCCACAGAATCCAGTTCGGTTCTCTTCTGCCTCAATTCAACAGGGAGCTTTCCACCCTGGTGGGCCCTGAGCAGGCTCTGGTAATGGAACAGAAGTAGACACTCTCTGAGGAAGGAGTCCATTAAGGTGGTCCCTCCTCCCGTTGCAGAGTCCGGGTCCTACAGCCGGTACTTCACTGTTCCGAGGAAGGATGAGGTGTTGCGTCCTATTTTAGATCTGCATTTTTTGAACCGCTCAGTCAGGGGACTGAAGTTCAGCATGCTTGCACAGACCAAGTTGCACAGACCATTGCCAAGAAAAGTGTGCTTTCTCCAGTACAGAGAACCACTTATCTGGGCGTGGTGTGGGATTCGACCACGATGCAGGCACATATGTCACCTGCTCGGATTGAGTCGATCTCTCGTAAGAGTGAGAGAAGTCCGGTCACTCACTGTCAAGCAGTCTCGGAGATTGCTGGGTCTGATGGCAGCTGCGTCCAACGTGAATACTATTGGCCTGCTGTACATGAGATCCCTACAGTGGTGGCTCAAGACCAAGGGATTCTCCCCGAGGGGAAACCCGCTTCGCATGCTAAAGGTCACACGGCGGTGCCTACGTGCCTTGGACATGTAGAGAAAGCCTTGGTCCTTGTCTCAGGGCCCGGTGCTGGGAGCTCCTTGTCGCTGTGTGATGCTAGCGATGGACGCGTCTCTCACCGGCTGGGGTGCGGTCATGAGTGGCCACCCTGCCCGTGGTCTGTAGAGTGGTTGCCATCTGACATGGCATATAAACTTCCTGGAGATGCTGGCCGTGCTTCAAGCACTATAATATATTCTCCCAGACCTAAGAGGTCACCATGTGTTGGTGCGCACCGACAACACAGCGGTGGTCTCTTACATCAACCACCAAGGAGGTCTGCGCTCACGCCGTTTGTACAAACTGGCGTACCAGATCCTTGTGTGGTCTCAGGAAGAACTCCTCTCGCTGAGAGCAGTCCACATTTCTGGGCATCTAATATGGGAACAGACATCCTGTTGAGGCAGGGGCCGAGGCCCGGGGAATGGCGGCTTCACACCGAGGTGATGAAGCAGAGTTGGAGAGGTTGGCCAGACTCGGGTGGATCTGTTTGGGACTTGAGAGACATTGCACTGTCCCCTCTGGCTTCCTCTGACTCATCCAGCTCCACTGGGGCTGGACTCCATGGTACAGACGCGGCCGAGGCTTCATTAGCCCCGTTCTGGCCGGGCCGGGTATGGTTCTTGGGCCTGATCTCTTTTTGACGGCACTCCATGGGAGGTTCCCGTCAGGAAAGATCTCCTCTCGCAGGCGGAGGGTGCACCCCCGCATGGAGCTTAGAGGCTGTAGATGTGGTCTCTGAGGAGGCACAATCTTAGCTTCCGGTCTCTCAACCAAGGTTGTTGAGACTGTTCTCCAATCCAGAGCTCCCTCAATGAGGAAACTGTATGCCTTGAAGTGGAAGCTTTTCACTTCTTGGTGTGGAGACCGCCAGTTCGACCCAGTTAACTGCCCGGTTGCTGGAGTTTCTGCATGCCCTTCTCTCCGCAGGGTTGACCCACTCCACCCTGAAGGTCTACGTGGCGGCCCTTGTGGCCTACCGCGCCCCTCTTGTGGCCATTCAGTGGGCAGACACCCTCTGGTTGCATGTTTCCTCCATGGTGCGCTGAGGCTGAGGCCTCCAGCCAGAAGAAGCTTATGCTAAGCAGTGATCAGGTTGCTATCCTAAGCCCTGAGTCCTCTGATCTCCCCTCTCTTGGGGGTCAAGACTCACTCCTCTGAAGTTTGGCCATTGGACTGGTTGTCCCCGATTGCTGTCAGGCTCCTGTCTCCTTCTCTTGCTTTAGCTGTGCTCTTCCACACTAGGCAGAAATTTGAAAGTCTGGCGGCGTGGGCATTCTCGTTCCCCAAAGCATTGTCCGACGCAGCTCGAGTTCCTGAAGAGGAACGTCTCAGGTTATGTATGTAACCATGGTTCCTCGAGGGAACGAGACGCTGCGTCTCGGGGCCATACTTCCGGGATCCCTGCCGGCGCTAAATGCCGGTTTCACCACACGTGCTTTTAAGCTTCCTGGTCTCTGACATCACCCGCCTATTACACACATGATTCAGAGCCGGTCTCGCTGATGGCGTTCCGCAAAGCATTCTCCGATGCAGCGTCTCATTCCCTCGAGGAACCATGGTTACTTACGTAACCTGAGACATTTTTGCTGAGGAGGAGCTGAGCCGGTGACTTGGCCGCTCAGTGGTGGTACAGCAGCTGTGGCTACAGGATGTGATATGACGTCTCCATTCCCTTCAAGGTGAATAACCTTGTTCTATTATCCCCAGAATCCACCTTGACACCCTGGGGATGGTACCCCAGGCCTCGGCTCGCATGGAAAGGGGTTGGGTTGGTTCGAGCAACAGGCCCCCATGCAGGGACCCAACGCACGTGATAATCGTAAGAGGAAGTTTGCTCTCTTTTTGAAAATGTTTGTGTTTTATTTTTCTCGCTAAATCAGCGATAAATTGTGCGGGTGCTAACTGAACGGGCCCGGGGTTCACAACAATATTCACCACAAACACATTTCCATCGGCACCTGGAAGTGAATGGGGTGCTTGGTGGCACAAAAGAGGCTGCTTGGGGGGTGGTCCAGTGATGGCGAGACTTTGCTCCCTGGGCTTGCTATCCCATGGATCAGGTTGACAAAGGAGGTGCCGGGTCCAGCACTACCTTGGGCAGGGGTCATTGGCACTTAGGGAATTGGTAGCGTCTAGGTGAGCGGGAGCGATGCCTGGGCTCAGGCTTAGAGACCGGCGGTGCAGCTGATGAGGCAGGCTTTGAGAGCTGCAGAGTCAGCACCGTCTTGGGGTGACTGGCTGCAGTCGCAGAGCTGGAACGTTTTGGCAAATAGTGTCGCATTGCCTTCTGTGCAGTAGTGAAGCGCTCTGCAACCCTTCAACCGCAGGTCCAAACAGGCCAGAGGGGGAGACCGGAGAGTCAAGTAAGGGGACCTTTTCTGCATCCTTGAGCTCAGTCAGAGTCAACCATATGTGGTGTTCCAGCACCACAAGGCTGGCCATGGATCTACCGATCACCTGAGCCGTCATCTTTGTGGTGCATAAAGCCAGGTTAGTCACGCTGTGTAGCTCTTTGAAAGCTGCGGGGCCTGGTCCAGACCAATGAAGTGGTCCTGCACAGCTTGGACAGGTGGGAGGCCTTTGCCTTCCAGCCAATGGCTGTGGGCAGGCAGAGATGTTCGGCCACTGATTTATCCAGGGGAGGCAATTTATCATACCCCTTTTTTTCGTCGCAGTCGATTGTAGAAGAGGAGGCATACAGGTGGGCCGAGTAGGGGGAGCGGAAGGGTATGGTTGTATGTTGTTGAGTTTCTGGAAAAAATGGAGAAGCTCATTGTTGAGGGGCTTGACGGCTACCCCAGCAAGATCCAGGCGGCTGCGGATGGGCTCCTCTGGTGGAGACCAATCCAAATCCAGCTCTTGGACAGCCTTAGACAGGACGCGGAAAAGTTTGGCGTCTATGCCTGTGCTGGCAGCGCTGGGCACTGCAGACGGCAGGGTCGAAGGACAAGCCCGACAGCTCCTCCATCTGAGGCAGCTAAAGACACACTGTCGTCCATGGCGTCACACTCACTCCGACCGAATGAAACCAGATCGCTCGCAGCCGCAAAGGGATTCTGGTCCGGGTAAAAGAAGATGGAAGAAACCTCTCTATGTGGAGAGAGTGAGGCATGCGGGGGCTCAGCCGGCGTGGGCTTACTCATCACCGGGCGCTGAGATTCTCTGCCCCCTTTGCTTTTTCCTCACAGGCTCTTGGGAGGAAGAAAGCGGGAGGGCACAAGGGATGGAGTCGCTTCCTGAAAAGAAAACTATCCGTGAGCGCAGAGATTAGAGACTCATAACCTCACTGATTTTTCACTTTACTTTTTGTGCCTGAGAAACAGATGTTCACCCTGGATTAGAAAGGAGTGCAATTTGGTTTAACATTCTGAAATAAGACAGAGACAGGGCCATTTTTTTTCTTTCTCTGTACTTGCTCTGTACTCTAGTGGTTGTGCACTACACCATAAACCCTGTGGCCCCTGTCTAGTACTAGATTCAACAGTGTCACACCACACAACCGAAAATGTCTAGTTTACCACATTTCTTAATTTCTGTATGAAATCAGAACATGAAATCAGGTCATGAACTGCATTTTTATGTTTCTAAAGGTGAACTTATAATATTAGTAAGATCTATACATCAAAAACATCAAGAAATATTAATACAATACCATGCTCAGCCCCGATTTTAGCCCTGTTTAAAGGGCTGTGTCTTATTTAAGACTTAATTTAAATGCAAATATAAATATATATTACACGTGGAACTGTTCTGAAATCTATGGTGATCATTAGGTGACATCTTAGGTTCACTTAATTTTGTCGTGGCCATGATATAATAACTTGTGGGAATGTGATAATATGTCATGGCCATAATATATTATTACATGAGAACGACATATTAACTTGTGGGAATGTGATATTATGTTGTGGACACGAGATCAATTTGTTGAGGTAACGACATCCTTATGTTGTGTCCACGCGATGTGAAGTTGTGGCCTCGAGATGCTATGTTGAGGGAACAACATCCATTTCTCATGGCCCTGACTTCTTAGAGGTGCATCTCAATAAATTAGAATGTCGTGGAAAAGTTTCAGTAATTTAACTCAAATTGTGAAACTCGTGTATTAAATAAACTCAATGCACACAGACTTAAGTAGTTTAAGTCTTTGATTCTTTTAATTGTGATGATTTTGGATCACATTTAACAAAAAACCACCAATTCACTATCTCAACAAATTAGAATATGGTGACATGCCAATCAGCTAATCAACTCAAAACACCTGCAAAGGTTTCCTGAGCCTTCAAAATGGTCTCTCAGTTTGGTTCACTAGGCTACACAATCATTGGGAAGACTGGTGATCTGACAGTTGTCCAGAAGACAATCATTGACACCCTTCACAAGGGGGGTAAGCCACAAACATTCATTGCCAAAGAAGCTGGCTGTTCACAGAGTGCTGTATCCAAGTATGTTAACAGAAAGTTGAGTGGAAGGAAAAAGTGTTGAAGAAAAAGATCCACAATCAACAGAGAGAACTGCAGCCTTATGAGGATTGTCAAGCAAAATCGATTCAAGAATTTGAGTGAACCACAAGGAATGGACTGAGGCTGAGGTCAAGGCATCAAGAGCCACCA
The DNA here is from genome assembly GCF_018340385.1 of Cyprinus carpio. Taxonomy (NCBI): domain Eukaryota; kingdom Metazoa; phylum Chordata; class Actinopteri; order Cypriniformes; family Cyprinidae; genus Cyprinus; species Cyprinus carpio. Next base: position 2,730,108 of record NC_056592.1, read on the forward strand.
CACACAGACGTGTCAAGGAATTTGGCTTCAGTTGTCGTATTCCTCTTGTTAAGCCACTCCTGAACCACAGACAACGTCAGATGCGTCTTACCTGGGCTAAGGAGAAGAAAAACTGGACTGTTGCCTAGTGGTCCAAAGTCCTCTTTTCAGATGAGAGCATGTTTTGTATTTCATTTGGAAACCAAGGTCCTAGAGTCTGGAGGAAGGGTGGAGAAGTTCATAGCCCAAGTTGCTTGAAGTCCAGTGTTAAGTTTCCAGTCTGTGATGATTTGGGGTGCAATGTCATCTGCTGTTGTTGGTCCATTGTGTTTTTTGTAAACCAAAGTCACTGCACCCATTTACCAAGGAATTTTGGAGCACCTCATGCTTCCTTCTGCTGACCAACATTTTGAAGATGCTGATTTCATTTTCCAGCAGGATTTGTCACCTGCCCACACCGCCAAAAGCATCAAAAGTTGGTTAAATGACCATGGTGTTGGTGTGCTTGACTGGCCAGCAAACTCACCAGACCTGAACCCCATAGATAATCTATGGAGTATTGTCAAGTGGAAAATGAGAAACAAAAGACCAAAAAATGCAGATAAGCTGAAGGCCTCTGTCAAAGAAACCTGGGCTTCCATACCACCTCAGCAGTGCTACAAACTGATCACCTCCATGCCATGCTGAATTGAGGTAATAATTAAAGCAAAAGGAGTTCCTACCAAGTATTGAGTACATGTACAGTAAATGAACATACTTTCCAGAAGGCCAACAATTCACTAAAAAGGTTTTTTTTTATTTTTTTTTATTTATTTTTTTTTTAATTGGTCTTATGAAGTATTCTAATTTGTTGAGATAGTGAATTGGTAGGGTTTTGTTAAACGTGAGCCAAAATCATCACAGTTAAAAGAACCAAAGACTTAAACTACTTCAGTCTGTGTGCATTGAATTTAATACACGAGTTTCACAATTTGAGTTGAATTACTGAAATAAATGAACTTTTCCATGACAATTTATTGAGATGTACCTGTATGTTGAGGGAACAACATATTTTTCTTGTGGCCACGAGTTTAATGCGTACACAAACGTGCGTGACCATAGCAACCCGGAATTATCAGAGATGGATTTATTAATATTAATTATTATAGAAATTATTACATTATTAAATCATTATATTAACTGTAGGCTAAGGCTACCAGTCTGTAGGCTATTGCACGTGATGTAGACAGCATTCAAATTAAGTTTATCTTGAATAAATGTTACATAAAGTACTTAAAATAAAATAGGCCTTCAAGAAAACATTTATATCCATTGCTTGTAGCTTAGTCCAATTGATTGTCTTTTTTCCATAATATTTGTATAGGCTATTATTATTATCTCGCTGTTGCCACCGGCGCCATGTTGTGGAGATGCTGTTTCATTGTGAAAGCGAAAATACTTTGTTTGGCCTTTCAAAAGAGGACACAACTAGAAATTAGTGGTTAAGTTGTATTAACAACACTGTTCCAGAACAGTTCAACCCAAATATTTAGTGTGCAGCACATTTTACGGAGGACTGTTTCCTGATCCTGGTAGAGAAGACTACAATGCTGGCGCTTCTGACTCACAGTCTGTAAGTACGTTTACATATGTAAAGGATTTGCCACAGATGATTCAAACACGAATTTTGAGCAGTGGTTCTCAATTCCAGTCTTCGCGCCCCCCTGCTCTGCACATTTTGTATGTTTCTCTTATCTCTTTAGATGTTTGTTCTATTCGAACTTAAGTGCCCTGCGAATTGGACATCACGGGATTCCACCATGATTCCAGTTCGAAGCGAACGTATATGTTCCATTCAAAGTGCACTGAAGTGTGAGAGACGTGAATTTAAATTGAATTTATTTACAGAGGTATATGATGTCACACTTGTCCATGTGTGAAGACGTTGCACAGTGCAAATCCGTGAATGAATGTTCCGAAGTGAAGTAAACTTCAACAGATTTCCCCTGCTCAGGGAGTAGGGAGCAATGAATACTGTGTAGGGACCATGTCAATGGGACACATAGTTCATGCACGGAGCTCACTTCTAATGAGTTGATTATCTGAATCAGGTGTGTTAACAAAGAGAGATGTACAAAATATGCAGAGCTGTGGGGTGCGAGGACTGGAATTGAGAACCGCTGGGGCAGAGTAGAGCTTGTTGTTTCATCACAGTATGACAGTGGGTGTAACATTTTCATCACACGTTTGAGGCATTCGGCCAATCACAAAGCATTGTATAGCTGGCCAATCAGAGCACACCTCGCTTTTCAAACCGATGAGCTTTGTAAAAAACGTTTCAGAAAGGCGGGGCATAGAGGAGAAACAATAATGTACAGTATGTGGAAAATTATGTTTTTTTTTTAATCTTTTTTGGCTGTAATTGACACAGGAAGCACCTTTTCTTTGAGAAGGTTGAGAAGAAATGATGAGCATCTGACCAAAAGTACCCAAACTTTTATGCTTGCTAATGGTCAGAGAACTCAGGGAAAGATTCTCTGGGAATGTGAAATATATGGAATGAAACTTCCTGGCACATTTTACGTGATGAATGATGAAGACTTGGCTGTTTCTGTCATCCTGGGACTGGATTTTCTAAAAGAAGCCAAAGTAACCATTGATTTTAATTCCTCACGTGTTTACTTACCTGATTTCAACTCAAGTCACCCCATTTGTTTTAATGAACTTCATGAGAACGCTGCCATCCAGTTTTATGCTGCACAGGGTGATGTTGAATTGATCTCCAGTAAGGAAGACTTGAAGCTTATCGAACAAGCGGTGAAAAATTCCCATGCTTCAATCAAGGTAAAGAATCAGTTGAAATCTCTCATGTATGATTGGTCATCAGTTTGCACTCACAAGCTAGGTCGTACAAACTGCATCAAACATGAAATCAAAACAATTGATGAACTTCCCCTAAGAAAGAGACCTTACCGAGTCTCAAGAGTCAAAAATGATTTCATTGAAGAACAAATCAAGGAACTACAACAACAAATCATTAGACCTTCCACTTCACCATGGGCCTCACCTGTTGTGGTAGTAGATAAGAAGGATGGTGGATCTCCTTTGTGCAGTGATTATCATGGTCTTAATTCTAAAACTCACCTCAATGCATATCTGATGCCCCAGATTACAGATATACTGGATTCTTTGCAAGGAGGTGTTTAGCACTTTAGATTTGAAGACTGGCTACTGGCAAATGAAGATGGATCCTGCAAGTGTGGAGAAGACTGCATTCATAACCGCATCAGGGTTATATTAATTTTTGTGTCTTCCCTTTGGCCTTAAAGGAACACTCTGCTCTTTTTGAAAAAAAAAAAAAAGACTAATTTTCCAACTCCCCTAGAGTTAAACTGTTACCTACCATTAAGGGACTCACAGCTGAAAATGACATACCTAACTTAAAATTGTAATAGTTCCTGACTTCAGTGTGCTACACACACAATTTTGGTGTCTTTGGAAAGAAGTTATAGACACTGAAGTGCCTTAAAAAAAATGTACCACACTGATTTTTTTTTTCATATAAAAATACATGAAATCAGTCCTGGAGCAATCCAGAAAATGTATGGGTTGAAGGTCACATATCACATGAGTTTCTGTTTCAGATCTGAAGAAGATACCATGAAAAATTAGATTACTGCAACCGTTTTTGTCTTAATACAGATGGCAATCATACAGATGCACCATATATTCAGTAATCTCACTCTATTCATATAGACCACATTCACACTGATGGCTGTCTATCACACTCTGATTATCAGTCATAGAGATGGTAATCATGCAGATACAGCCACATTCACCACAAAACACACATATATATGAAAAATGTTGAAGAAAGAAAATAAAGAATTATTTGTGCAAAAACCCATTCGCTAAGTTATGCCTCCATCAGATAACAGGTGCGTCACAGCGCACGTCACGAGCCGTCACGAGAGAGTGCCAGAATTCAAATAAATTAAAATCCGCTTATATTTGACTTTTTTTTAGTGGATGGACTCATTCTGTTTGTGACACTGTATGCTACAAAACCATGCTTTTTTAACTACCAAGACACAGTTTTTGGAGCGTAGGTCATTCCATAACGGATACAAACAATACTGTCCCCGAAGAAATGAGAAGTAAACAAAGGAATTACCATCCATATTACAACATTATTGCTCTACGAGATGTCGTTCAGTGGACCCTTACCTTTCTAACTAAACTGGGATTTACAGCTGTGGATGTGTTTATGACTCGCTATTACGACGAATCTGGTACGTACTGTGTTTTGAGTATGCATGTTTTGATGAGTACTGCTTACACAAATTTAGCTAATACATTCCTTATAAGCTTTCAATTGAAAAATAGCGTTTTGTCCCATTTCATTTAATCTATTCATAAACATTGACGTATTCAAACAAAGACGGTTCAGAGTGTCGGCATCCAGATGTGGGTTAACAGGTTAAGCAGTTGAGTTTGAACATTTTTGAATGCATTCAGCCGATCTCCGGGTCTGGCGGTAGCACTTTTAGCTTAGCTTAGCATAGATCATTGAATCTGATTAGACCGTTAACATCTGGCTCAAAAATGACCAAATAGTTTGTATATTTTGCAATTTAATAAAGTTCCTTTATTATTACACTGGAATGAGAGTATAGTTCCTAGCCATATCGGCCTAGAAAATCTACATTTTACATTTTCCGTCAGTAAGTAAAGAAGATGTAACTAAAGAAGAGTCAAGTTTTAAATATGTAAAATATACAAAGATCGGCTGAATGGATTTGAAAACGGTAAGACTCAACTGTTTAACTCTTGGGTAGTTGGAAAATGAGCCTATAAAAAAAAAAAAAAAAAAGTGGAGTGTTCCTTTGGAAATGCAGCTGCCTCTTTCCAATGTTTGATGGAACTAGTTCTCAGAGAGCACAAAAACAGGTGTTGTATGGTATACATAGACGACATCATTGTGTACTCACCAGACATCCAAGCGCACCTGCAACATCTCAAACAAGTATTCAACAGTCTGCTCACCGCCGGTCTCACTCCCAATCTCAAGAAACACAAATTCATCTGTTCATCACTGGACTACTTAGGTCACACAATTACTGCAGATGGAGTCAAAGTGAATTCTGACAAGGTAGATTTTCAATACAATTCAAGTTTATTTGTATAGCGCTTTTTATGATACAAATCATTGCAAAGCAACTTTACAGAAAATTAAGTTTTCTACAATATTTAGTAGTAGCTTATCTGTGATGACTGTCAGTTTATGTGCATACAGCAGAAATGTTCGGAAATCAATAAAAGACGTAAACAAACAGACGATTAACACTATTAACAGCAATTATGCAATCAAACTTATAACAAAATGTGGTAGTTCTGTATGTTGTCTCAGAGTTAGCATCATCTGAAGTCCTCTGAGGGTTTGACATCATCTCTTCTCAGGTGTTCTGGATCCAGACTGGAGCTTGTGTAAATCCTAGTTACCATGGGATGTAAATCCCGTGGCAAAACAGAGAAACAAATAGAGACATAATAAGCGTAGCTGCTGTTCCAGTCAAGTAAAATTAATTAGTTTAACCCAAGCTAAAGAATAATAATGCACATTTGATCAGTTATAACTGCAGTCCAAAATTATGAGATGCATTATTTGAATGCTTGGCCAAAGAGGTGTGTTTTTAATCTAGATTTAAACAGAGAAAGTGTGTCTAAAACCCTGAACATTAACAGGAAGGCTATTCCAGAGTTTGGGAGCCAAATGCGAAAAAGCTCTACCTACTTTAGTGGACTTTGCCATCCTAGGTACTACCAAAAGTCCAGAGTTTTGTGATCTTAGGGAGCGTGATGGATTGTAGCGTGGTAGAAGACTAGTTATGTATGCAGAAGCTAAACCATTAAGGGACTTATAAGTAAGTAATGATATTTTGTACCTGATATGGAACTTAATAGGTAGCCAGTGCAAAGACTGTAAAATTGGGTTAATATGATCATATTTTCTTGACCTGGTAAGGGCTCTAGCTGCTGCATTTTGGACTACTTGTAGCTTGTTTATTGAAGATGCAGGACAACCACCTAGCAGTGCATTACAATAGTCCAGTCTAGATGTCATGAATGCATGAACTAGCTTTTCTGCATCAGAAACAGGTAACATGTTACGTAGCTTGGCAATGTTTCTAAGATGGAATAATGCTGTTTTTGTAACATGGGAAATATGATTTTCAAAAGACAAGTTACTGTATAATTTTTTTTTTTTTTTTTTTTTTTTACTGTAGAGGAAGTAACAGTACATCCGCCTAGTTGCAAATTGTAATCTACGAGATTCTGTGTTATGTTTTTTGGACCAATAAGTAATATCTCTGTCTTGTCTTATTTGAATTGAATAGGAGAAAATTGTTGGTCATCCAATCTTTTACATTTTTAACACACTCTGTTAGCTTAGATAATTTAGAAGTTTCATCTGGTCTCGTTGAGATATATAGTTGAGTATCATCAGCAATAACAGTGGAAACTAATCCCGTATTTTCTAATAATATTACCAAGGGGCAACATGTATATTGAAAATACCAGAGGACATAGGACAGATCCTTGTGGCACTCCATATTTTACTGGTGATAAATGAGATGACTCCCCATTTAAAGAAACAAAGTGGTACCAATTGGACAGGTAAGATCTAAACCATCTTAAAGCCTGACCTTGGATACCTGTATAGTTTTGTAATCGATCTATGAGTATGTCGTGATCTATGGTGTCGAACGCAGCACTAAGATCAAGTAAAACTAGCAATGAGATGCAGCCTTGGTCTGACGCAAGAAGCAAGTCATTTGTAATTTGAACAAGTGCAGTTTCTGTGCTATGATGGGGCCTGAAACCCAACTGAAATTCTTCATAGAGATTTTTATTTATTTTTTTATTTTATTTTTTTGCAGGAAGGAGCACAATTGAGCAAACACAACTTTTTCTAAAATTAGAATTTGTTGAAGCATCGAATATACATTTTGCTCCAAAAATAACAAAAACTACGACTTTATTCAGCATTTTCTTCTCTTCCGGGTCTGTTGTGAGTGCGTTCACGACGCTGATGTACGACGCTGCTGACATGTTTTCTGGTGTGCCCAATAACAAAGATAACATGTCAGCAGCATCGTACGTCAGCGGCGTCACTGCACAGCGTCGCGTTCCGTCTCGCGGAGGGAAGCGCAGCGGTTCCGGGGGTAAAATACACATTTTCGGCTGGGTTCCTCCGGTAAAATTTGCATTCTTATCACGTTATTGGGATTGCTGCGACCTGCAGCAACAGTGTTAAAGTAGCCCAGTTCCGTGGGAAACGACCGAGATGCATTTGCCCCGTTTGCGCTGTTTTACTACTTACAAAGTTATTTAAAGTATAAAACATTGTTTTTTACAATACATAGTCTGGTTTTTAATCATATTTTTTGGGGTGACAACCTTTAGATGGGGGGTCCTATCCCCCACTAAACATACTCTCTAAGACATGCATACTAACACACATAAATACATACATACATACATACATACATACAAACATAGATGGCGGTTGTATCACCATCATCTACAGTACATGAGCCATTGGTGCTTAAACCCTGATAATCAGTTTGCGGCTTTATTTTATCATTTTATTTTATTTTAGCCAAATGAAGCAAACTATTTGTTTTATAAAGACCACCACCAAGGTCCAGTGTGGTTCATTTTCTTTGTTCAGCAGTTCATTTCTATTCCATTCCATGACTAGTGTCTGCAGTACTAAGATACAGTATCTCTCCTTCAGCTTCAGTGCAGTTAAAGGAGGGGTTGATACAGTTACCTTGAGAGAGAGACGGATACCCAGTATTAAAATTCAGAACAGTCGTTGTGCTGCCAGAAACAAAACTATGCTAGAACCTTCTTAATATGGGGATGATCTCACTCAAAGCAAATCAGATTCTTTTATTTCCCCACACATGCCCTTATCTGTCTAAAATTTATTTTTCTTTCTTTCTTTCTTTCTTTCTTTCTTGCTGTTTTGCTGAGCGAGCGGGATATAGACTGCAAGTAATAAACAGAGGATGTTGCTATGGCGACAACAAATCTGCAGGCCGATTGATGGTGCAGCAGTTGCTGTGACAATAGTGCTGCAGGAATATGCTGAGTGGAGGCTTTATGTTTAGCTTTACAAGGTCAGTTACGTGGGGGGGACAAGAACAAAATCTACTGTACCACCCTCAGATTACATACATTTCTGTACTGTATTTACTGCAATGATCCCTGATAGCTACACCCAACCTCCTGTGTACTGTGCGACTGCAAATAATGTTTTTGTTTGTTTGTTTGAGGCAGAAATGTATAGCTACTCACAGTTTCCAAAGTGATGGGCTTTTATGTAGAATATGATCAAGTGATGGTTGCCAAATGTGAACACAAGTCATTTAATTGTTATTGTTTTTAAATTATTAATTTACAGTATAGGGCTGACTAATTTGGCCAAATCAACATTGTGATTATTTCGTTATGTATTGTGATTGTGATTTGAACATTATCATTTGATCTCATATGAATATGAATACCTATATTTTCACTGCAACTGAGACACTCAGACAAAAAAAATAAATACTGCTCTGCCAATACTTGATTTTTAAGGGTATTCACACTTGGATTCACTCTTTAAAACAAGAACTCTTACAGAATTATAGGAATCAATCTGAATCTTTCACTCTTCATTTTTTTTTTACTTAGTGATTTTTTACTTTGTTCTCCTCTTTCCCTTTTAGTAGTTGTGTGTCTTTTTTTACCTTCTTTGCCCGTGTATTTTTATTTTTTTAGCATACACTTTTATTGTGCTGCAGCTATTTGCACGCACGCACACACACACACACACACACACACACACACACACAGTTTACTGGGTTTTTGGGTTAGGCACTTCCATGAGTTGTGTTCTCTTTAAAGCGATATATTGACAAGCATTGTAGACAGAGACTGCAATGGCTGAAGTTTAAAAAAAATCATAATTTGTGTTCTTCTGAAGAAATAAAGTCACCTACATCTTGGATGCCCTGGGGGTAAGCAGATAAACATAAAATTTTCATTTTTTTTTGTGTGTACTATCCCGTTAATTGTTCTCCTTTAAGAGATTGCGGACATTAAGTAGTGTGATTCCTTGGGGTGATACCACATTTGAGAGTGATGAAAAACCTTTTAGCAATCGTGCATTTTGCAGAATGAATAGCAGCACAAATGCAAGCACAAAGAAAGTCACCACCCATTCCCCAAAACAAATAGAGCTCCCAGAGGAGGAATGAGGTCTGTCTTAATTTTTCATTATTTTATCTTTCTTATGCAGCACATGCTTTTGATATTTTAAAAGGCATTTGAGAAACTCCTCCTTAAAATAGTGTTTTACTTCTGTACTCTAAACATAAGGACTAATTTATTACTTTTATTAAATCTCTACACACCTCTATTTTTTAATGAACAAAATTACTTTACATCTTAGGTATATCAGTCATCTGAATAGCTTAATTGTAGCTAAATTATAGGCTGATGACCTGTAATTATCAGCCTTTAATTTATAATTGACAGTTATAGATGAGTGTATGAGTGGTGAATGGTTTTGTTACAACCAGTGCCCAGGCCAATTTCGATAATGTTCACACATGCACACACACACATACATACATACATATACCTGTATATATATACGGTGGGTACAGAAAGTATTCAGACCCCCTTAAATTTTTCACTCTGTTATATTGCAGCCATTTGCTAAAATCATTTAAGTTCTTTTTTTTTTCCCTCATTAATGTACACACAGCACCCCATATTGACAGAAAAACACAGAATTGTGGACATTTTTGCAGATTTATTAAAAAAGAAAAACTGAAATATCACATGGTCCTAAGTATTCAGCAGAGGTGAAAAGAGTACAAAAATATTCTACTCAAGTAAAATTACCATTACATTAATGAAATTTTACTTAAGTACAAGTAAAAGTACCAGTCTAAAAATCTACTCAAGTAAAAGTAAAAAGTAGCTCATTTAAAATTTACTCAGAGTAAAATTACTTAGTTACATTTTAACAGTGGGGAGGGAGGCAAAATGGGACATAAATGGGACAAGGCAAGGGTGTCAAACTCAGGTTCCTAGAGGGCCACAGTCCTGCACTGTTTAGATATAACCCTAGTTAAACAAACCTGATACAGCTAATCTAATCATTTAGGCTTATTTGAAAACTAGATGATATGTGTGCTGGAGCAGGGTTAGAACTAAACTCTGCAGGGCTATGGCCCTCCAGGAACTGAGTTTGACACCCCTGGGATAGGCCTATTAATCTCAAACTAGTAGTTTTTAATTAAAGGAATCAGTTATTTAGAATAATAAGACATTTGGGCAAGCAAATCAGTATCAACAAACTCATCTTTTCAATGCAGAGGAAATGCAGAAGCTTCATCGGACGTGGCATTAAGATGTATTTACACATTGTTTAGTGCAGGACAAGAATGCATTTAACCTGCAGTTACAAATGCATGAATACTGTTTTGATATACCAGACATAAAATGTTGAATACTCATTTGAAATTATAAAAAAAATAATTATTAAAAAAAAATCAAAAGATACTTTAAATGTGAAATTAAAATGGCCAGTATGTGTCAGCAAGTCACTGTTAATAAGTGAGTCATTGCGATTGAACCAAATCATTTAAACGGTTGATTCATTCAGGAACGAAACACTGTCATGTTGCTCAGAGACGCAAAACTGTGCTTTGGTGGCTGTGTTTGAAATTAATTTTTGTTGTAGAAATAGAGCAAAAACAGGCAATATGGTGTCTAAAACGCAAGTCTCTTAGTTTACTGTCCTGTTGTAAAAAAAAAAAAAAAAATAATAATAATAATATAATAATATATATATATATATATATATATATATATATATATGTGTGTGTGTGTGTGTGTGTGTGTGTGTGTGATCATGATTTTTAGAGGAAAAGACGGCATTCTTTGTGTGATTTTGATTTACTATATGAAATGATATAAATATGTAAATTTTCTGCCCCTATATCTTCAATTTTGTGATCATTTTCTTTTTGGCTAATTTGTGCAAAACCTCTTGCTAAAATCTCAAAGCTTCATTTTAACCACCAATGCAACGACGCAATTATTTAGCTCACCTCTACATGCTTGCGAAGGGTTGATGTCTTGTCGAGATTTTATAAACTGCTAGTTTGGTCTCCCTAGGCAAGCACAGCATACACAGGATAATAGAGTATAAATATGGGCAGGGGTTCACTTCATTTCCTTCGAGTTCAACTTCAGAATATGACGGGGTTTTGTTTTCAGCGGTGTCTGCACCACTAACGCCTGTTTTGTCTGTCTGCATCTTTCTTGTGATTTTAGCACCAGTTTGCCCTCCTGCCCATTATTTACTGACGTAGCTTCCAGGGAGCAATTTGTTTTTTTTTTTACTCAGTAATTAATGTGTTTTAAAATGTAGCAAAGTACAATACTTCAAACAAAATATACTTAAGTAAAAGTAAAATTACAGATTTAAAAAATTATTTAAAAAAATAGAAGTACACAAAAAAGCTACTCAATTACAGTAACGCGAGTAAATGTAATTCATTACTTTCCACCTCTGGTATTCAGACCCTTTGTTGTGACACTCATATATTTAACTCAGGTGCTGTCCATTTCTTCTGATTATCCTTGAGATGGTTCCACGCCTTCATTTTTCAGTCCAGCTGTGTTTGATTATACTGATTGGACTTGATTAGGAAAGCCACACACCTGTCTATATAAGACCTTACAGCTCATAGTGCATGTCAGAGCCAATGAGAATCATGAGGTCAAAGGAACTGCCTGAAGAGCTCAGAGACAGAATTGTGGCAAGGCACAGATCTGGCCAAGGTTACAAAAAAATTTCTGCTGCACTTAAGGTTCCTAAGAGCACCGTGGCCTCCATAATCCTTAAATGGAAGACATTTGGGATGACCAGAACCCTTCCTAAGGCTGGCCATCTGGCCAAACTGAGCTATCGGGGGAGAAGAGCCTAGGTGAGAGAGGTAAAGAAGAACCCAAAGATCACTGTGGCTGAGCTCCAGAGATGCAGTCGGGAGATGGGAGAAAGGTTGTAGAAAGTCAACCATCACTGCAGGCCTCCACAACTCGGGGCTTTATGGCAGAGTGGCCCGACGGAAGCCTCTCCTCAGTGCAAGACACATGAAAGCCTGCATGGAGTTTGCTAAAAAAACTGAGAAATAAGATTCTCTGGTCTGATGAGACCAAGATAGAACTTTGGAGAAAACCAGACACTGCTCATCACCTGTCCAATACAGTCCCAACAGTGAAGCATGGTGGTGGAAGTAGGGGTGTTTTTCAGCTGCAGGGACAGGCCGACTGGTTGCAATCGAGGGAAAGATGAATGCGGCCAAGTACAGGGATATCCTGGACGAAAACCTTCTCCAGAGTGCTCAGGACCTCAGACTGGGCCAAAGGTTCACCTTTCAACAAGACAATGACCCTAAGCACACAGCTAAAATAACGAAGGAGTGGCTTCACAACAACTTTGTGTCTGTCTTGAATGGCCCAGCCAGAGCCCTGACTTAAATCCAATTGAGCATCTCTGGAGAGACCTGAAAATGGCTGTCCACCAACGTTTACCATCCAACCTGACAGAACTGGAGAGGATCTGTAAGGAGGAATAGCAGAGGATCCCCAAATCCAAATGTGAAAAACTTGTTGCATCTTTCCCAAAAAGACTTATTGGCTGTATTACATCAAAAGGGTGCTTCTACTAAATACTGAGCAAAGGGTCTGAATACTTAGGACCATGTGATATTTCAGTTTTTCTTTTTTAATAAATGTGCAAAAATTTCAACAATTCTGTGTTTTTCTGTCAATATGGGGTGGTGTGTGTACATTAATGAGGAAAATGAACTTAAATGATTTTAGCAAATGTCTGCAATATAACAAAGAGAAATTTAAGGGGGTCTGATTACTTTCCATACCTAACTGTATGTATATGTATATGTATATATATATATATATATATGTATATATATATATATATATATATATATATATATATATATATATAGTAGTAGTAGCCTTTATTGTCACTGGTCACAGGTACCAGCGAAATTAGCCATCAACCTGTCCATACATACAATATGACAAGGGGGTAGACAGGACAGGAAGACAGGAATTGAGGAAGAAATACAGCATAACATGAGGGAGGGGAGGTGGAAAAAAACAACCCCCAGACTATGCTCCTGTGGGGAGTACAGTGTGGGAACAGGAAAAAAAACACCTCAGCAACATAAGCACATAATCAGTACAGCATGAAAAACACACGACTAGCAACAGGGAGGGGAGTGGGGGGTGGTGGTAACCCAGCACAGGCAAGCAGCCATCCGGTCCTGCAGCCATTCTTGGCGCTGGTCACAGACCCGCTTGTCAGACTAGCGGTACAAAGCGGCGAAGGCGAGGGATGGGGGGGGGGGGGGGTACACAGCAAGTTGCCATGGAGACAGCCTTGATCAGGTCCCAGACAGCGTCAACAATCAGCAGGTGTCTGTGGAACTGGGGGGAGGAACGCAAGAGCGGCTCACTGCAGTGCTCTTCCGGGGGAGTTGTTGTTCCAACAGCAGCCTTGGCTGAGGCCAGTGCTGGTTGAGGGGAGCCGAAAGCAGATAAGATTGGGATTGTTTGGTCTTGGGGTGAGTAGCCGCATTCCAAGTTACACGACTAATCTCTTAGTCCATTCTGGTCTTCGAATTGATCCATTTGCCTTTGCAAAGCCGTGAGCTTCTCTGTGATGTTATCCATATTGCGGTTAATAGTCCCAGTCTCAGTGCTGACCACTCTGCCCACTGCTTCAATGATGATGGGCAGCCTTGTAAGGCTTTGGACAGCTGTTACCATTTCCTGAATTCCTCGATATACCAGGGCAATGCCTAATCCAATCAGCAGAAGACCTGTTATCGTGGTTCCGAATAGGTAGATATCTTCAATGTCCTCCACGGAAAGAGCCGCCAGACACACGACCCGCCACCTCTCCCACGCTTTATTCATGTAGCCAGCTGC